>NW_027282810.1:0-91840 GCF_046629955.1 Centroberyx affinis
TTTACTTCGCAAATTCAAGATTTGTTTGGATTGGATAAAAGTATCACATGAACCCCTATTGTTCCCTGGACTCCCCATTTTCATTTAATTCCCATTTTGCCCGGGGGCATGATCCATGTCTGCTGTATGTTCTTGCACTCAAACCTACTAGCAGACTCAAATAAATAAGAGGTTAGTTACAATTTTTAACACTTAGTGTTGTATGCCTGTCACCACAATTGAACAATCATTTTATTGAAAATGTGAAGTCTTTGATTTCCATACTATTTGCTACTAGTGAGAACAATGTGTATATGGTCATACTTCAAACTGATACAGATACATACCATTCTTTCATGTGCAGTAGGGCTGTGCAAAAAAATCGATACCGCTGAGTATTGTAATATTTTTTTCCACGATACTCTATCGATTTTCCAGCCCCTCGTATCGATACAGTAAAAAAAAACATTAATGTTTTAAATGGATTTAAAATGCGGCGGAGCGACGTTTCAGCCGCAGCTAAAATAAGCTAAGCTGCTAAGTTTCTCCGTGATTCATCCAGAAGAGCTGAATCTAACACAAAAACACAACTAGCTTTACAATATAATGTCGGAGCAGAGATGTGGCGCCAGTATTACAACTTATGAGGCCAAATATAGTGCTGTGGAATCAGACAAAACAGAGTGTGGAGGAGAGAGCGACCACGGGAGCTGTAACAGCGTCAGCCGAGAGAGACGCGCCTGCCCCGGGGAAGGCTGAACACCTGTGCCCGGTGATGATCGTCAGGGAGACAGACAGAAAACTCTGCGCTGCAACAAACTTCATGGTGCTTTGGTGAACCTGACTTTGTTTTGTGACAGAATATTATATCAGACTTTGCCAACTCTGAATACAGAACAACAGCGAACAGCAACTGTGTTAACTTTACCTGTAACTTGCGGCTACATCCAGCGGCACAGTTCAGCACTCGGTAAGTTGATCCACATAACGTAACTGACTCCAGCGCGCTGGTTTGTTTTATGATCCTTTGAAAACGGGTGCGATTTATCCAGACTCGATGAGGGAAAACGTTTTGTAAATAAAAATAAGCCTCAGTAAAGACATATAATGCTACTTTGTCTCTGCTAACTTTGTCTTGGTGCTACACTGACCGTGAACACACCGTCAGAGTCAGTGACGCGCGCAATGCATTCTGGTTGTTGTAGGATTCCCCCTTAAGAGTGATATGGGGAATCTACAGCCGTTTTCTCAGTTTTCTCTGGTCATAGGGCTCCAATTTCAAAAATAATTGCAATTCTACTACATGGGTGACCTAGTTTTAATAAATCATCATATTCACAGCAGTGAAATGGGCCTTTAAATTTCCCTCAAATCCCTTTGAATTAAATAGTTTTGACTCAATTTGTCCACTGAGTTGTCAATATAATGTGATGTACATATTAGACTACCTAGGTGGTACACAGCAAGTTGTATTTTCAGCTCTATTTTTAAAATTTCAGTAAATTATGTAGAGCAGGGATTCCCAAAGTGTGGGGGTGCGCGCGAGCTGCCTCTAGGGGGTGCGCGAGAGGAAAAATGTAATGGTGGTATAATGGTGTAATAATTACACCATTACACTGTAATTTTTTCAAGTGGGATTTTCTTTGTGGGATCATCTGTTCGTCCATGTTATCTGTTTCTGAGCCTATGCATGCGTCATTCTCTTTGTTCTTTACTTGGTGGATCGTGTGTAACTTTATTGAAATTTGATTCAAATTACTGGTGTTCTAATTTCCGTAACCGCTATGTTATGTATGGTTAATTGCAGGGGTTAAAGTGGGCCGGAACGATCCGGAACGGCGTTCCGGCACCTTCGATTAATAAGTAAACAAATCTGATTGGCAGTTTCATACATAATAATGTCAAGCGAGTTCACAGGGCTGCCAACTCTCACACATTGACCGTGAGACTCACGCAATTGACATTTATCACACGCTCTCATGCCACAAGTCCATTTTCTCACGCAGTGAAAAACAAATTCATAAACGTTGCGGCGCGAAGACAGAGCAGCACCGTGCAGCAGCGAGTTATTCAGACCATCTGAATAACGAGAAATATACACAAATGTGTTATATTGTAATTTATTCCCATGCATGCTGCTCAGAGTAATCTCAGTCAGCAGCTCTTCTGCGTCTCTTCCTCTCCTCTCGCGCTGTGTGCACCAGGTAGGCGTAAGAGTGAGTTGCTATGGTTACGGGGACGCTCTGTGTCTCTGTCGCTCTGAAACTTTCTCACGATTCCCAATAATAGATTTTTAGGTTAGTATGCCTATGCAAAATCATGGATGTAAGTACCTCAATGCTGAAATCCTCTTTGCTCTTTAAAAGTGACGCTTGTGCGTAACTTTGTTGCAATTTATTGAAACTTTGTTGCAGTTTCAGTTTCATTTGAATGTGAGAGCGCATTGTTGCGATCTCTTGAATATTTTGTTACGTGTGTTCTGATTATTTGTGCATGATTAAATTTGATGCCTTTAATGCGGCTATAAATAGGATATGTTGCGTTTTTTTTTTTTTTGGAAGGTGTGGGGGATTGGGGGTGCGTCAACCCGGTCGGGATGTAGAAGGGGGTGCGTCACCTAAAAAGTTTGGGAACCGCTGATGTAGAGTATAGCAATGTATCGCAATATGCATCATATTGCAATGTATCGTGATACAATCGTATCGTGACCCATGTATCGTGATACACATCGTATCGTGAGATCCTTGCCAATACCCAGCCTTAATATGCAGTGGACATTAAGCCAAACTACATTAAAAAAAATCTAGCAATTTAATATGGCCTGGCTCACTGGCAAAAGTACATACCCGGTAGTGCAGGACCTAAGGCTTTTTATGAATCTTTAGCAGCCACTTTTCAATTTGGCATTCATTCAATACAGCAAACAGCTTTTAATTCAATAAAATTTCAACTTTTAGAATTGACATTGTTCGTTACCCACCCTCCATGGTGTATTTTGGTTGGGAGAAGAATAACAGGCGAACCAATTCTCAGAGTTTAAATTTTGTGCTGTTTAGTGGATTGTAGGCCTATGTATGCTGAATTATAAAGTGGCTTCTTAAGATTGAGAAAAGGACTTGGATCATTTTTATGGGACAATGCATCTTTGCCGATAAACAACATAAAGGTCTGTGATAATACAAGTTTTTGTCCTTTCAATGTGCAATCTTATTCCTCTCCCATTGATTTCAAGTATTCTGTACGCCATTTCCCACAACATTAGTGCATTAGTTCAACTATGTCAGCTGTAACAACAAGAAAAAACAAGACTACGAGTGTAACAGCCATGCAATGTTGAATTTTTGGAAGCGTCTCTGCCTGGAATTGAACTCGGGTCTCCCGCTTGAGAGTCTGCAGTCTAACTCCCTGCGTGCCATGTGACCCATAAAGTGGTGAACAGAGCGAGCGAGCGAGCGACAATACCATCCATAGAGCCCCTGCTGTCGCGGGGCTAAAAATCTAGTTTAACCATACACCACAATGGCCCAGCCATCACTAGGGACATAGTCTTACTGGTCGTAACTGCTGGTCTGACTTCTCTGAACCCCTTGGCCTAAACTGTTGGCCATCTGTTATCTTCTACGGTGAACTGTTCAACGTACGGTGAGTCATTTCATCAATCTCTCTCATCCCCTCTCATACTGCCTCTAGGTATAGCTACTACACTAAATTCAGATATTAATTTATTTATGAATTCTCAGAGTTGCTCTCCCTCATGTCTAAACATGACAATCCTTAGCGATTTTCTGTTGTCCCTCACATGCACCAGCTAGTCAATCTATACACCTTATTGAATCTTTTAACCTTGTTCAATCTGTAAATGGCTCAACACACATCAAACACCATACCCTTTATCTAGTGCTAGCTTCTGATCTGTCCCTTTGTAACTTTGAAACAAGAGGTTTGTGTGACCACAGGGCAACTGTTTCGATGCGCTAATGCCTTATCCTACCCCTAAACCCAATACACCCGTCCGGTCCTGCATCCTTAAATCTGCTACTGTCAATAAATTTTCTGACGATTAGCCTATCTATATTATGATATTACTGAAGCTTCTTCACTCCTTTGCATTCATTAATACACCAGATATGATGTTACTATCCCTTGTGCCATAACCCAAGGTGAGCATTCATATAGCACCCCAACTCAGAGTTTAACAGAATGACATACTACCAAGCAAATGAGCACCACAAAAAACATCAGGCTATACCGTCACAATAATGTTTTGCGTAAAATGTTTGGAATTTATCAAATTGGCCCGAATTCTTACTCATTTCTCCAAAGTTGCCTATAGCAGCTTTAATGTAGGCCTAAGCTTTAATATAAAACTTTTATATACCTTTCTACATTGACCTACATTCCAAATACAGTCCAATATTCAGACCGAATGGCCATTTCATTTTCAACTTAATTTGAACTTGAATATAAAGTTCTGCTCGCTGAATCACACTAACGTTAAACATATAGCCTACTGGTTGACTATATAACGTAAAATAAAATAAAGACAGAAGGTTACAGTTAATTTGCATAAGTCAGTGGCCAAAATTGAGTAGTTTGCGGACACATTCTTTAAAACTGTAGCACCGATGCCTAACCCTGCCAGTCCAAATCCCAGTCCAAATCAGAATGTTTGTAAACAAACAGATTGGCTATACTTCCGGGTGGATTACTCGCACCTGTCGGCAGCAGAAATCGTTCATTTTAAGCAGCGGTAAATACGAGTCAACTAAACAAAACATTAGCGATTATACCGAAATCGGGTTGTGTTTGGGCCTGTAATGCCAAGTATAGCTTGGTACACATTAGGTTTAGGCTTTTTCCGTTTTAAAGAAAATTAACGGAATCGGTGGATACAGATAATAGTTTACAGGCCGTCTGCATCTACAGAACTGGGAACAGGCTGGGAGCAACCACTCATGACTGGGTTTTGTGGCAGGCATTTTCTTACAGGTCAGTAATAAAAATTATAAATGTCGCTGTTGGGTAGCATAACGTGCAAGCTTGCTAGAGTGACAGTAATACAGTCTCTCGGTTTTGCTAGTCTCATTTGGGTCTAGCACAGCAGTAGCTCCGTTGTGACTGGCACTGCACTGCCAATCCCAAGGCCTTCCATTAAAAACTGTTCAGGTAAAATCTTTTACTTCATGTAGATAATGTTTCCTGACCGAAATTTTGCCAACATGATAAGCTTTCTGAAATCCTTGAGTCCTTTTCTGTTACATGAGTAAAACATATTGTCAAAGTGCCACAAATGTTTTATCCGCATGGTTTTTAATGGACTGCGGTTCTAGCACAGCACAAGTAGCACAGCACCCGCAGTGGTTTGTTATCTGGCTTTGCTATCATACCATCATGATTTACAGTCAAGATGCTTTACAATCGAGTCTGAAAGTAAATAACGAACAATCCACAGTTTCTACTATAAAGCAAAACACTAAAGAATGACTGGTTTGAAGTTGTTTTGTTAGATCAGCACTTGAATTTGAACTTCTGCTCCCTGAATCACACTAACATAGCCTACTTTGTGTCACTGGCTCTCACTGTTTGGCTATATAACATAATATAAAATAAAAACAGAAAGTTATGTTTAATTTGTATAAGACAGTGGCCAAAACAGAACTTTTAAGCATTTCTAAACATTTTGGTAAAATATAGTAGTTTGTGGACACATGATTAAATAGGCTATATATTTAGGTTATGTTAGGTTATACACTAACAAATATCAACAGCAACGACATCAGGAACGTCTCGTTTTCGGTGGACAGCCAGAACTACATAATGTCTGTGTATTTCTAATCACAAGAGCTTAAAAAGGGGTCTTACTTTGGTTAAATAACACGAAAAATACTGTAGCGCCGATGCAGCACCACCGACATTATCCACCCGGAAGTAAATTATTTGTTGTTGTGACGTCGCGCTGATAGGTCATAGTCATTATTATTTCTCTTAATCTAGAGAAATTAAAAAAGTGTATCCAAGTATCCATTCAAATGCTGCCGCCACAATCACAGGAAGTGATTATGTGACATCACACGCAATTCGAGAGCTTGGCGTCATCAACATAAAAGTTATATACTATGTTGCCCTTGAAAAGCATACCGAAATGACTGTTAAATACTGAAAAAGCATTTGATGTTACAAACATGCAACGGTGTGATGATTTAGGGGATAGTTTTGTTTCTTACGACATATCGTGCCAATCAGATGTGTTAACAAAACTGAAAGCAAGGTGAACAGACGCTGTGGTTAGCTAGAGCCCACCGTGGCAAAATGTAAACAAAGAAGCGGTCCAATGAGTCCGTGATAAAATAACCAATCCCCAGTAAAAACTAGCACTTAAACTAACCACGTATATCAGACACTGTTAACAGTCATGTGTAAAAATGCAATCAACAATTGGTGCCACGAGCTACAGCTTTTGGCAACAATTCTTGGCCTCCAACATTACGTCCCCTAACAGCTCTAGTATTAGATAGCTAGTTAGCTTAGCAAGCGAACGCTAAATTAACCTAATGCAAAACACTAAAGGCATAGCGTGCGTTTGTGGCAGGGGGCACAGATACTGATAACAAACATCAGGTAGGCTAAATAACAGCAGTCCACTAATTGTAGCCAGTTAATACGCCGTTGTTTGCCAACATTATGACCAGTAGAAAGCTAGCTAGCTGCTACACTGCTAGTAAGAAAGCATTGTGGTTTTATTTTATTTTTTTACCTAACTACGCATTTAATGAAACCAATTTGCTTGAACAGTTAGATATTCCTTACCACAAATCCTGGTACATTTCACAATCCCGTACGTCTCATGAGCAGCAGCTTGACGTTATCGGTATGTACTCGACGACTGGTGACTGCTGCAGGCCGGAGCAGTCTCTCTGAGCCCCGCAAGATGGTTCACTTGATGACGCGGTGAGGACGGGAACCAGCTAAGATTCACTCCTAAATTCAAAAGAAAAAAAATGCTCCCATATATAGATATAAATAGCCTATAGCTATCCACATCTAAAAAACACATCTATATATTCGTCCAATTTCTGACATGAAAGTAAAGGTTTCTTTTATTTTATACAAACTTTATACCACTGTTTGTCTAGTTTTGTAGCTTATGTTTTATTTGGAAGCCTGTGCGTCAGCTAATTGGGATTTTAACTATAGCCTACAAACCAACTAGCGAACCCATATTGAAATAAAACATTTAAATAATTAATTAAAGAGATTATTGGAACTATTAATTAACTGTTTATTTTTTTTTTTTTATTACATATAGCATCTTGACATGAATCCCTTAAATTATTCTCCTCGGTTGACCGCATGAACTACAGGAGCTCCAAACGCTCCCACAACTCACTGACAAGTCCTATCGGTTCCATAGCTAATGTAGTACTCTCTTTGATTATAATATCCCTGCTGCAGAGTGCCCCACTTCCTGCCTGTGGTGGGATAGACCTAAAGATAAAGAACAGCACCCTCTGCTGGTAAAGAGAGCGCGTGGAAGTAGCTCCAATGTTTGGACACTTGGCATTTATGGCAGTTATAATTAAGTTATGGCAATTGGTACTCGAGAAGTGTTAGGTCAGAGGAGGTGTGTGTGTGTGTGTGTGTGTGTGTGTGTGTGTGTGTGTGTGTGTGTGTGTGTGTGTGTGTAACACAGATATATTACTGTTTCAGTAAGTGATTGGATCACTGAAATGTGTTTGAACGGAAATGAGGGTTAGATTAAGATTGATCCAGCATTAAGATTTGAGATAGGTTAATGGAAACTTTGGTCTGGCAGTGAAGGCATAAAAGACCTTACATGCAAGTGAAGTCTGGGGCCTATCAAATTTATAACATTTTAATAAATGGGACAAACATCCAACATCCAGATTCTACACTGCATATTCTGTGGGATGATATTAAGGGTCCAGAGAAAAGTCCAAAACAATGCCTGTAGAGACAAACTTGGCTGCTTCCTGTTCATATCATCTAAAATCTAGTCCCCAACAATCCCTGTAACATGAAGTCCTTCAGTCCCAGGAGCTGAACCCCTAACAGAGTTCACTATGCTAGCTGATCCAGAAACTCTCCAGCCTTACAACCTCAAACATCACAGACTTTCAGAGCAGCACTGCTTACCAAACACAATTTGGAATTAACAAAATCACTATGAACAAATTGAATTTAATTGTTTGGACCATTGGAATAACCAATCTAAAACTCCAAATGAGATGATATGCTACATGGCCCTAAAGAGAGACTACAAAATTAGTACAGACTCTGTGACCACCAGTTGGCAAATTGGCAGTAGAGACAGGAAGACACAAGAAGACATGGCTAACCAAAGAGATGCAAATCTTTGGTCACTGTTTGGCAAGAGAGGTTGAGACAAAGATGCACTTCCTCCTTCACTGTGAAAAGTTCTCACAGATCAGAGAACAGTATTTCCACAAATTTACCAAGAGTCCATTATTTCTTGTCACTATGAACAGAATAAGTTGAGAATACTGATGGGTGAGTGTGAAGCAGTTAATACAGTGCCACAACCTGAGAGACAATGAGTAAAGGAAAGAAAAAAAAATCTGTTTGAATATTATACAACAGCAACTGATAGATTTACTTTATTTTCTATGGTGTACTCTTCTATACTTAATACTGACATTAATCTATTCTCTGTTTTACATATATTGTTATAACTATTATTGCCATTATTCTAATGGTTTCTTTTAATTTTATTGGAATTTATTACTTATTATTTATTTATTATTAGTGTTATCATTATTGATTACTACCAAAGCTTTGGGAATATATATTGAATTCTACTTCATGCCAATAAAACCATTGAATTGAATTGAATTGAATTGAATTGAATTGAATTGAATTGAATTGAATTGAATTGAATTGAGATTCTGGGCACAATCGTTTCTGCCATGATGTGGTGATTATGGGATGTGCATTATGAATGGAAACACATTCAAGTCCAATCCTTATTTTAATAAAAGCAAAAATGATAACAATAATAACAACACTGGCAACAACAGCAATGACAACAATAATAATCATCATTATGATATATGTATTTGTACATGTACATGTAGAATAACAACTATATAGACAGGCTCATATCACACAACATAACCAGTCATACATTTTTGGCAATGGCTTGATCATATCTGAGAGTGAAGGAATAATGGAATACGTATAATGGGATTAGCACAATCTTATTACAAATCTGATAAATGTAATCTGTTGGGGTTTATGAAATAAACACAGATATATTCGATCACTGAAATGTGTTTGAAGGGAAATAAGGCATTAAAATTGTTAGATTAAGGCACAATTTGAATGGTTTAGGGTTAGGGTTTGTTCGTTTTTAAGGTTTCAAAGTTACTGTAATTAACTGTGAATGAGCTCTTTGTTTAGCTTCATATTGTGTAGAATTTGGAGGCAAAGACACAAACAGAGACGCATTACCTAGTTGGATTAATCCAGAAAATTACTGATTATATTTTAAGAAAGTAATCAGTAATTTGTAACAGTGGTGTTGTTACAAACTGGAGCCAACACTGAGTATAGAGAAGGGGCACCATTAAGGTCTGTGCGGTAATGCAGCCCAGCAAAACTCTTTCTATAAGGGGATCTGGTATTTTTTTACATAAAGTAAAAAAAAAAAAAACACAGTTTAGACTGATGTCAAGTTTTAGGCAAAGTGACACTATACAAGCCATATCGTATTTGCAAGTACATAGCAAATGCATAGATATCTTCAAACAAGATGAGAGCTGATGTGAATTGTGGAGCCTATATTAAACTTAGCTTACTACTGTACAAAAAAAAATGGTAATTGGCTATTTACAATTGTTCGTGTCATTCTCATAGACACCCCTACACTTCAGCATCAGAAAAAGACTTCTCCTTGCTGCGACTGATAACTGCTGAGTTTGTGTAGGTGTTGGATTGAGACGCCTCTTCCTGGAAGGCAGTCTCCAGCACCTTCAGGATGGATCTGCGGACTTTATCCTTGAAATCCTGGCCCATGAATACATACAGCAAGGGGTTCAGGCAGCTGTTGAGAAAGGCCAGGCTGGTGGCTATAGGGATGCCAATGGTGGTGACATGATCTAAAGTTTCACTGAACTCGGCAGCTATGTGGTTCACCATCTCGATCAGAGCCATGATGTGATAGGGAGCCCAGCACAGGAAAAAAGTGGTGATGACAGCAGCGATGATTTTGAAGGGGCGGCTTGACTGGCTGGCCAGGGAACGGTTCCTCCTAAGACGATAAATTATCACAGCATAACAGGAGACAATGATAGTGAAGGGCACCACAAATCCCAGAATGAAGCGGGTAATGGTCGTGGCCCGATGACGAAACTGCCGCAGCTGAACTATGGCCGGTGTTTCGTAGTCATCAGAAAAGGCAAAGTTGTTGAAGCAGTTAACGATGCCCTCTTCGCTAAATGATGCCCCGGTGTCCCTGAAGGCGAAGTAGGGAGTGCTGAGAACCAGAGCCAGTACCCAGACACACAGACTCACACAAGACGCCTTGCGTACACTCCGGTGGTTCTGGGCCCAGACTGGCCACACCACAGACACACATCTGTCCGCACTGATGACCACCAGAATGTAGACGCTGGCAAACATGTTCAGAAAGCTTACAGTGCTGTTAAGCTTGCACATGAATTTGCCAAAGGGCCAGTGGGCGTTCATAGCCGTGTAAGTCACACTCAGGGGCAGGAACGCTGTGAAGAGGAAGTCAGCCACCGCCAGATTGAGGAACCAAATGGTGTTAACCGTTTTCTTCATTTTGAATCCTGTGACCCAGATGACCACTCCGTTTCCCAGCACCCCAAGCACAAAGGCCAGGCAGTAAATGATGACAGACATGATCTTGAGAGACTGTCTGAGTTCAGCATGCTCGTAGTCATCATACTCGTCTGTTGCATTTTCGTGGTAAAAAGGAGTAGTGGTCATAATCTCCATCATTGTCTCGTGACCTGGAATAGCAAGATGAAAAATAAATATTTGCTTTGTTTCTCATCATACCTCTTGTCTGTTTTGTAATATGATCTACCTGCAATTTTATTATCATCTCCTAGAGGTCAGTAACACTCCTTCATAATAAATGAGACTTGTTTTACAAAATATTGAAATTATTTTTAATCAAGCATTATATCAAACTTTTCAATATTTTAAATGATTTGTTATAGCTTCACTACTGTCAATTTCTTAAAATGTCTTTAAAATAAATTAGTTCTTAACAGTCACAGTAGGTAGACTATGTAACATGAATTATGCAACATTGGCAAGAGCAATAGCCTATATTTCACATTTGGCGACACATTCATAAGCGAGTAGCTAATTCTGTTGTTTATATCTTGTACACCAACAAAGTCAAAAGACAAAAAGACAAATATTAAAACGACATTTTTAAGAATATGTTGTCTCATTAACTTTCTCGACCCACAGAGTAAAAAAAAAAATCAAATCAGTCTGTGGTGAAAATTATGGCAGCGTATTGATGTCACAGTGGGAGAAAAATATAGGCTCAGTATCTCGTTATAACGAGAAACTTTTCTCGTTATAACGAGATCTTTTTCTCGTTATAACAAGATATTTTCACGTTATAATGACATATTTTCTCGTTATTACAACATACCAACTTATCTCATTATAACGAGAAACGTTTCTCGTTATAACGAGATATTGATTGTGTCTGAGTCAGGATAAGTTGAGCTGACTGTATTAGCCAGTTGGCTGCAGTGCTGAGCATTGTGAAATGCTTGTGCAGTTTATTGTTGATGCAGTGTGGAGCTTGTACCATCCAGCATCCCATTATATGTTGTAGACGTAACACCATACTGATATCTTATGTGACTGTGTGTGTAAGAGTTTACTGTGTGTGTGTGTGCGCGCGCGCGTACGTGTGCGTGCGTGCTCATATGTGTTTATGGTATGGATCCATGTAACATGAAGACCAGACCCCCTGTCTGATTGTTGCTGAGTTGTCTCATTCCATGAGTCTAGTCAACTTGATTAAATCGTTCTCAATTTCCCCGATGTCTATAGGCTGTTTTCTCATTTGGCAATATGTATTTTTTCTCATTATAACAGCATTTGAAAGTTTCTTGGTATCTCGTTATAACGAGAACAGTTTCTCGTTATAATGAGATAAGTTGGTATGTCATAATAACGAGAAATATGTCATAATTATACATATCTTGTTATAACGAGAAAAAGATCTCGTTATAACGAGAAAAGTTTCTCGTTATAACGAGATACTGAACCGATTTTTTTTCCCACTGTGGCATCAATACGCTGCCGTAGAAAATGATTATGCAGTTTCATAAGTTTTTCTGTATTGCTTAATGTTTTTGAATTTTCCCTTTACAACCTTATGAGCAACGTTTATTAATACATGCAGACAGCACAACAACTTGTCGTGGGATGAAACTCCCATAGGTTAGACACACGCACATAACAAAAACCCTATTTGATGAATTAAACATTTGATAAGGTCAATGTAGGGGTGAATAAAAAATGGTTAAACTATAACATAATATGACTTCCAATCTGTGATTAATCAGGGAAACAACAAAATAGATATTTTCAGAAAAAAAGAAAAAAAACATTACTTAATGCTTTTTTCATTCAGAGACTATTTAACACATATCTTATCGGTTTGATAGTACTCTCCATAATGTATAGGCTACTGTGAAGTAGACTACGTTATAGAAGTTAAAGTCAGCCTTAAAAGGTGGCAGCCTAAACTGTATTCCGCAAAAGTAAAAAGTTGGACAAACTGAGTTTAGGTGGTTTTCCCTTCACCACATCCCTGGGTAAAATGTTTATATAGGCATACATCAGATTTTTTTATTTTTATTTTTTATTATCCTATTCGCAACATAAAATTTTAGAATAAGAATAATAAAGGCAGCCTACCTTTCGCTCTGAGGGAGGGATGTCTGCGGAACCAGCCCCGTTAAGTCTTCAAAGGGCTGTGTGCTGCCGCCTTAAATAAGATTTCCCGTCCGATTTTTTCAGAATAAAAGCGTAATTTCAACAAATCCACAACACTATATTGACTAAAAAAACGTCTTTTTGCACAAAAAACAACAACAAATAATTAAGCAAAAAAAAAAATGCAACTCTGTACAATGTTTTTCTATGACAAGAATTGTTGTAATCATTTAGTTGAAAGTTCCCATCTAACAGGGATTTGCCTTTCCCCCATATAGACCTCCGGATCTATAGCGGTTGCTCTGTGGGGATAATCAATGGGGTTTTCACATAAGCATCCCTTACAGGCTGTATTTAATGCAGGCTTTTTAAACTTGGTCCTTTTTTTTTTTTACCCTTCGTACATTTGTCTTTCTAATGACACTGCGTCCATTGAATTCTGTGACAGTGTTCGAGTCAAAACAATAATTTTGCTAACAAGCTTACAGTGGCGCAACATGTGCGCCTAATTTGTGTCAGCTGCTTGCGGGACTTCTAGCATGTTGATTTATACTTTTTATACCACTGTTTGTCTAGTTTTGTAACTTATGTAGCCTGTCGCCTGTGTGTCGACTAATTGGGATCCTAACTATACCTAACAAAGTAACGAGCGAACTTACTAATACTAACCCATATTGAAATAAAACATCTCAGTCATCAATTAAAGAGATGTGCTTAAAAATGCGAACATTTTCTATATTATTGCAACTACTAAGTAACTGTTTATTTTTTTTTTTTATTACATATAGCATCTTGACATGAATCCCTTAAATTATTCTCCTCGGTTGACCGCATGAACTACAGGAGCTCCAAACGCTCCCACAACTCACTGACAAGTCCTATCGGTTCCATAGCTAATGTAGTACTCTCTTTGATTATAATATCCCTGCTGCAGAGTGCCCCACTTCCTGCCTGTGGTGGGATAGACCTAAAGATAAAGAACAGCACCCTCTGCTGGTAAAGAGAGCGCGTGGAAGTAGCTCCAATGTTTGGACACTTGGCATTTATGGCAGTTATAATGAAGTTATGGCAATTGGTAATCGAGAAGCGTTAGGTTAGATGATGTGTGTGTGTGTGTGTGTGTGTGTTTGTGTGTGTGTGTGTGTGTGTGTGTGTGTGTGTGTGTGTGTGTGTAACACAGATATATTAGAGCTGTTTCAGTAAGTGATTGGATCACTGAAATGTGTTTGAACGGAAATAAGGGTTAGATTAAGATTGATCCCGCATTAAATTTGTGAGATTATGGCACAATTTGAGATAGGTTAATGGAAACTTTGGTCTGGCAGTGAAGGCATAAAAGACTTTACACTCAATTAGAAAAAAACTTGTTCAGTATAGATATTTCCCTCAAAATCTGGTGCAAAATATCTGACCATATAATTTTTCAAATGGCCTTACATGCAAGTGAAGTCTGGGGCCTATCAAATTTATAACATTTTAATAAATGGGACAAACATCCAACATCCAGATTCTACATTGCATATTCTGTGGGATGATATTAAGGGTCCAGAGAAAAGTCCAAAACAATGCCTGTAGAGACAAACTTGGCTGCTTCCTGTTCATATCATATAAAATCTAGTTCCCAACAATCCCTGTAACACAAAGTCCTTCAGTCCCAGGAGCTGAACCCCCAACAGAGTTCACTATGCTAGCTGGTCCAGAAACTCTCCAGCCTTACAACCTCAAACATCACAGACTTTCAGAGCAGCACTGCTTACCAAACACAATTTGGAATTAACAAAATCACTATGAACAAATTAAATTTAATTGTTTGGACCATTGGAATAACCAATCTAAAACCCCAAATGAGATGATATGCTACATGGCCCTAAAGAGAGACTACAAAATGGCAGACTACCTCTTCTCCGTCACAGACATGAAGCAGAGGCAGATCCTGACCAAGTACAGACTCAGTGACCACCAGTTGGCAAATTGGCAGTAGAGACAGGAAGACGCAAGAAGACATGGCTAACCAAAGAGATGCAAATCTTTGGTTACTGTTTGGCAAGAGAGGTTGAGATAAAGATGCACTTCCTCCTTCACTGTGAAAAGTTCTCACAGATCAGAGAACAGTATTTCCACACATTCACCAAGAGTCCATTATTTGGGAATATACAGTATATTGAATTGTACTTCAAGCGAATAAAACTCATTGAATTGAATTGAATTGAATTGAATTGAAATTCCTGGCATAATCTTTTCTGCCATGATAGCTCCTGCATCACATTGCTAGCTTGCCTGGGAAGCTAAGCAGGTTTAGCTGTGGTCAGTCCTTGGATGGGAGACCACCCTGTGCTGGAAGTGGTGTTGGAGGACCAG
This sequence comes from Centroberyx affinis, assembly GCF_046629955.1. Taxonomy (NCBI): domain Eukaryota; kingdom Metazoa; phylum Chordata; class Actinopteri; order Beryciformes; family Berycidae; genus Centroberyx; species Centroberyx affinis. The sequence continues at coordinate 15,313 of NW_027282810.1, forward strand.
TAGGAGGTGCTCTTCCCTCTGGTCTCATGCATAATATCCCCAATGCCCCAGGGCAGAGACGGGGACTCTGTCCTGTGAGTGAGCACCGTCCTTCGGATGAGACGTTAAACCGAGGTCCTGACTCTGTGGTCAATAAAGATCCCATCGGCACTCATCGCAAGAGTAGGGGTGTAACCCCGGTGCCCTGGCAAAATTCCCAAACAGGCCTTCCTTCCATCATGGCCACCTAATCATCCCTCGTTACCTAATTGGCTCTTTCAGTCCTCTACTCTCCACTGTGATAGCTGATGTGTGGTGAGCGTTCTGGCGCAAACTGGCTGCCGTGCATCACCCAGGTGGGTGCTACACTTCGGTGGTGGATGAGTTGAGTCCCCCCCCCCCCCATATGTGAAGCGCTTTGAGTACCTAGAAAAGCACTATATAAATGTAATCAATTATTATTATTATATGATGTGCATTATGAATGGAAACACATTCAAGTCCAATCCTTATTTTAATAAAAGCAATAATGATAACAATAATAACAACAATGGCAACAACAGCAATGACAACAATAATAATCATCATCATGATATATGTATTTGTACATGTACATGTAGAATAACAACTATATAGACAGGCTCATATCACACAACATAATCAGTCATACATTTTGGCAATGGCTTGATCATATCTGAGAGTGAGGGAATAATGGAATACGTATAATGGGATTAGCACAATCTGATTGCATATCTGATAAATGTAATCTGAGAAAAGTCCAAAACAATGCCTGTAGAGACAAACTTGGCTGCTTCCTGTTCATATCATCTAAAATCTAGTCCCCAACAATCCCTGTAACATAAAGTCCTTCAGTCCCAGGAGCTGAACCCCCAACAGAGTTCACTATGCTAGCTGGTCCAGAAACTCTCCAGCCTTACAACCTCAAACATCACAGACTTTCAGAGCAGCACTGCTTACCAAACACAATTTGGAATTAACCAAATCACTGAACAAATTAAATTTAATTGTTTGTTGTAATCTGTTGGGGTTTATGAAATAAACACAGATATATTAGAGCTGTTTCAGTAAGTTATTGGATCACTGAAATGTGTTTGAAGGGAAATAAGGCATTAAAATTGTTAGATTAAGGCACAATTTGAATGGTTTAGGGTTAGGGTTTGTTCGTTTTTAAGGTTTCAAAGTTACTGTAATTAACTGTGAATGAGCTCTTTGTTTAGCTTCATATTGTGTAGAATTTGGAGACAAAGACACAAACAGAGACGCATTACCTAGTTGGATTAATCCAGAAAATTACTGATTATATTTTAAGAAAGTAATCAGTAATTTGTAACAGTGGTGTTGTTACAAACTGGAGCCAACACTGAGTATAGAGAAGGGGCACCATTAAGGTCTGTGCGGTAATGCAGCCCAGCAAAACTCTTTCTATAAGGGGATCTGGTATTTTTTTTTACATAAAGTAAAAAAAAATATATATATAGACAGATGTCAAGTTTTAGGTATTGTGATTAGACACTATACAAGCCGTTTTGTATTTGCAAGCAAATTCAAACAAGACGAGAGCTGATGTGAATTGTGTAGCCTATATTAAACTTAGCTTACTACTGTGCTATTCTGTCAGGCATGATATTCATACACTGTAACCTAAAATGTGTTTTGTGGATGTGTACCACTCAGCCTTGAAAATCTCCAATGTTGTTTTCAGAACTTTTACAGTAATATATTGTTTGAGGTATAGTATATTTAATCAATGTTTCAATCTCAGAGAATGCATACAGATATCTTAAAGGGTCCTTGTATGAAACAATACAAAAAATTGCTAAAAAAAAAAAAGGTAATTGGCTATTTACAATTGTTTGTGTCATTCTCATAGACACCCCTACACCTCAGCATCAGAAAAAGACTTCTCCTTGCTGCGACTGATAACTGCTGAGTTTGTGTAGGTGTTGGATTGAGACGCCTCTTCCTGGAAGGCAGTCTCCAGCACCTTCAGGATGGATCTGCGGACTTTATCCTTGAAATCCTGGCCCATGAATACATACAGCAAGGGGTTCAGGCAGCTGTTGAGAAAGGCCAGGCTGGTGGCTATAGGGATGCCAATGGTGGTGACATGATCTAAAGTTTCACTGAACTCGGCAGCCATGTGGTTCACCATCTCGATCAGAGCCATGATGTGATAGGGAGCCCAGCACAGGAAAAAAGTGGTGATGACAGCAGCGATGATTTTGAAGGGGCGGCTTGACTGGCTGGCCAGGGAACGGTTCCTCCTAAGACGATGAATTATCACAGCATAACAGGAGACAATGATAGTGAAGGGCACCACAAATCCCAGAATGAAGCGGGTAATGGTCATGGCCCGATGACGAAACTGCCGCAGCTGAACTATGGCCGGTGTTTCGTAGTCATCAGAAAAGGCAAAGTTGTTGAAGCAGTTAACGATGCCCTCTTCGCTAAATGATGCCCCGGTGTCCCTGAAGACGAAGTAGGGAGTGCTGAGAACCAGAGCCAGTACCCAGACACACAGACTCACACAAGACGCCTTGCGTACACTCCGGTGGTTCTGGGCCCAGACTGGCCACACCACAGACACACATCTGTCCGCACTGATGACCACCAGAATGTAGACGCTGGCAAACATGTTCAGAAAGCTTACAGTGCTGTTAAGCTTGCACATGAATTTGCCAAAGGGCCAGTGGAAGTCCATAGCCGTGTAAGTCACACTCAGGGGCAGGAACGCTGTGAAGAGGAAGTCAGCCACCGCCAGATTGAGGAACCAAATGGTGTTAACCGTTTTCTTCATTTTGAATCCTGTGACCCAGATGACCACTCCGTTTCCCAGCACCCCAAGCACAAAGGCCAGGCAGTAAACGATGAGAGACATGATGTTGAGAGACTGTCTGAGTTCAGCATGCTCGTAGTCATCATACTCGTCTGTTGCATTTTCGTGGTAAAAAGGAGTAGTGGTCATAATCTCCATCATTGTCTCGTGACCTGGAATAGCAAGATGAAAAATAAATATTTGCTTTGTTTCTCATCATACCTCTTGTCTGTTTTGTAATATGATCTACCTGCAATTTTATTATCATCTCCTAGAGGTCAGTAACACTCCTTCACAATAAATGAGACTTGTTTTACAAAATATTGAAATTATTTTTAATCAAGCATTATATCAAACCTTTCAATATTTTAAATGATTTGTTATAGCTCCACTACTGTCAGTTTCCTAAAAGGCCTTTAAAATAAATCAGTTCTTCACAGTCACAACATGAATTATGCAACATTGGCAAGAGCAATAGCCTATATTTCACATCCGGCGACACATTAATAGGCGAGTATTTCTGTTGTTTATATCTTGTACACCAACAAAGTCAAAAGACAAAAAGACAAATATGAAAATGACATTTTTAAGAATATGTTTTCTCATTAACTTTCTCGACCCACAGAGAAAAAAAAAAATCAAATCACTCTGTGGTGAAAATGATTATGCAGTTTTTCTGTATTGCTTAACGTTTTTGAATTTTCCCTTTACAACCTTATGAGCAACGTTTATTAATACATGCAGACAGCACAACAACTTGTCGTGGGATGAAACTCCCATCGGTTAGACACACGCACATAACAAAAACCCTATTTGATGAACTAAACATTTGACAAGGCCAATGTAGGGGTGAATAAAAAATTGGTAAACTATAATATGACTTCCAATCTGTGATTCATCGGGGAAACAACAAAATAAATATTTTCAGAAAAATAGAAGAAAAAACAAAAACATTACTTAATGCTTTTTTCATTCAGAGACTATTTAACACATATCTTATCGGTTTGATAGTACTCTCCATAATGTATAGGCTACTGTGAAGTAGACTACGTTATAGAAGTTAAAGTCAGCCTTAAAAGGTGGCAGCCTAAACTGTATTCCGCAAAAGTAAAAAGTTGGACAAACTGAGTTTAGGTGGTTTTCCCTTCACCACATCCTTGGGTAAAATGTTTATCTAGGCATACATCAGATGTTTAATATTCGCTACATTAAAAGTTAGAATAACAATAGTAAAGGCAGCCTACCGTTCGCTCTGGCGGAGGGACGTCTGTGGAACCAGCCTCCTCCCAAGTGGTCATAGAAGAAAGCGCGTGCACGGATCATTTAGGGTCCGTACAGAGCCCGATCCTTTCTATATGGAGAAAGGCAGTAAGGCACACTCCCCGCTATGAGAAAAATAGGGTAAAAACGGACGTGTCAGCACTCATCTAATGTAGCCTATGCACGATTACAGAAACGTTCTTCTCAATGCCAGTATTGCAGTATTCCATATATATATCTTAATCTTTAATCTTTAATCTTTAATCTTTAATCTTTAATCTTAAAGATTAAAATCTCCCAAGTCTGACGTAGGCTGTCAACCTTGCCCATATATAGACCTCCGGATCTAAAGCGACTGCTCTGTGGGGAAATCAGTGGGGTTTTCACATAAGCATCCCTGGCTTTGTAAGGGAGTTAAGTTGTGTGTTTGATTATTTAGGGGTTAAATGTATAGTTTGTGTAAAATGTAAATGTTTATATGGTGTTTTGGAAAAGATTGTGTAAGATAAAATGTTAAGTACTTAACATATGTATATATTTTTGCAGCTTTTCTTGTAAATATCACCCCTATTGTATTTGCAGTGATTAGACTCAGGGCATTTATATACTGGGGGGTATTCAGTTGTCGGGTTGGCTGGTTGTGGGTAGAGGGGAACCCTTGTCCCTCTGTATTGCTGTTTTGTTTTGTAAATATGGCCATGTAAAGTGCAATAAACGACTGAGCGGATGCTGTGCTTCTTCCTCCTCGTACATCTCAGTAGCTGCTGCTATCCTGCAGTATGTAAGGGGTACTCCACCACCGAAACCTTACAGTGTCACTGCTAATATCAAGGTGGGACCACAACGTCCCCCCTTGTTGCTATTGCATCTCCTTTCTATACCCTTGCTCGTTGGTTGTTTATGTCCTGCTGTTCAACAGAAATTATTTACAACATTTTCTAAAACTCAACTTTCTTGAAGTTGGCCTGCTTCAATTTGAGGTTTTTGTGTCTATCAGCCATGCAGTAGCCTACAGCATGAACATGATATGACCACTTACCACATTAACTTAGGCCTACACAAGTTGGCTATAACACATACATGCACGGGCTCACACACACTCACACATACTGTATACCACCTTGGACTGACAGACTGACTGAACCCTGCTAATCTGCACATGGACACTGATACAAGCTATTGAGCCTTCTTTGTTGAGCCAAATGATAGAGCCTTTGTCTTTTGGGGTATTCCCAAAGACAAGTATTCAACCAACTAAATGCAGAAGTTGTGGGTTGTTGAAATGACTACCTGAGTGAGTGCAGAAGCTACTTCTCAAGGCCATCAACCACTCTGTAAGACTGTGTAATATGTTTTCCTCTATGTGGGTTGAGCTCATGCTTGAGGTTAAGTGTAATTGCTCTGTGTTGACTGTTTGAATTGACATCTGGACATGTACATATTTTTAATGTCCCCTCTCTTCACTCTACAACACATTACAAGAAAGTCACAGCATCTGTCAGTAATTTAGGGTTGCCAAGCAGTTTTCTGAAATGGTAGGCTACACCCTTGCTGCCACTGTCCACTTGAAGCTGGACACAAACTATGGTGTCTCTGTAGAGCCAGCATTGCAAGCAAAAGTAAAATTATAGCCTCATTTAATATCAGGAGTAAAAAAAAAATCCTGTTACAACAAATTATTAGTATTAGTGCTAGTATTAGTAGTAGCAGCAGTATAGGTTAAGACATACAGTAAAAAGAAATAAATGACAGGGAGAAAGAAATTACAAGAAATTGTGTGATAATCATGTTCCTGTACACATGAATGTTCTAACATTGCACAGGTCTTCCTGTCATCTATTTCCCTACTTCTCAGAATCCCCTTTTGCAATCTTACACATCAAATCTCCAGCGGAGTTCAGAAATGTTGATAGATTGTGAAATTACTAAACTGCTATCTGTAAGTGTTATGGAAGTTACGTTGCTTGTTTTAAAGCTGGTTATGTGTATCTGATCAAGCATTAAACCTTTCCTCTCTGCTCTGCTGAGATGCTTGGCTGTCATTCAAACACTTGCACAAGAGTAAATCCCCCACATATGGATTTCAGCTTTTACAGTAACTTTCGGTAATTTATTGGCACAAACATTTTGCATAAATTCCTTAATGTAAAAAAGGAACATCTGTTCTTGGTCGATGGGATGGGATATTTTCATTCACTATGGAGCAAATTTCATCCATTAGACCATTCACTGAACCATGCATTCATTGAACACTTGACACTTTTGTACCATTTTTAGTTTCTAACATGAGAGGTCATTTCAGAATAGACTCGCAAACAACCATGTAGCTTCCAACAATGTATTGAGAGAGTGTTTTTTATTATAGTTCTTGCATGAACACATATTAATCTTTAGAGGAGATAACCATTTTCTATTAATTACAAAAGTTTTTTGTAATTAACTTTTGATTGAGTGAGGATTTAGGCCCAGCTAAAACTTTTAAAAGATAGTAAATTCAAATGCCTACCCCAAAGCTAAAATTAAAATTTGTGCTAGTAATCCCCAGCTATTGCCTTTTGAAATATAGTTACAATATATGGTACAATCCTGTAGCAATGGTATTTTTTGTACTTCTTATTTCCCAATCAAGTTCTCACAGAGTCCCTAAGATTGAAACTGTACTCTAAACTGAGACCTTGGAGTAAACCTGGATCTAGACAAGGTAAATAATTGAAAGTGTCAATTTATAACTGTTTTCCCACTGTGAATAATACAGTCAAAACTGCATTTGTTTTGAACAAAATCACTGGCCAAAGCAGAAGATATTGTTATTGGAGGCACTGTGACTTCCCAACATACCTACTAAATTCATGCAGAAGGGAGTTTGTGTTGTTCAAATGAATGTTAATCCAATCTGGCGTGCTGAAAGCAGATGCAATGCAAATATCATATGCGGATTGTGGGAAGACTTCTAACTTACCACTTCAAATAATGCACAGTATTTCAGTTGAATAGCACCAAGAGAAACAATCTGCAGAAATGCATCAAAGCCTAGAAGCACAAGGGCCCTGTGTAATATAGGAGAGAGTAACATGGAAATATAGTAATCAGTACAAGATGGACGTGGGTGAGTGTTGGCTGGGGAGATTACAAACCAGTCTCGTCCCCTAAGTCAGGCCCTACCCTAACACATACAATCCAGTGGGGAGGGGAACTCTTCATCATAATTTGACTGGTCACATTTCCTCCCACTTGGTTCCACCTTACTGTTAATTTTACTCCCACACTACACAGACATGCATGCATGAGATGGCAATGGGTTGGTGCTTGCTTTGTGGAATTGTGGTGAAAGCTGGCCAAACTTGTTAAAATGAATGGTTAGTGGACATTTTGTTATGCTATTTTGCATGGCTTGTGTTGAACAATCTTAATATTATAGGACTTAAATATAAAATAAATACTCGAGCACACTGGTACTAAAAAACAGACGAAGCAAGAATACCATTGTGCTCGAGTAATTCTTTTATATTTAAGTTCATATGGCTGGAACAAAATCAAGGTGTGCAAACTTAATTTAATCAACACTATTACAGGACTGACATGGATGTGACAAAAACTAAACCATTTTTACAACAAAGGTTGAAAACAGCTGATTTTGATTTTAAAAGCCCTTTTGCAGTGGAAATTTTTCAATTTTTGAAATGTATAAATCCACTGAAGATGTGTTAAATTGACCCAAACTCTAATTGAAAAGTCTAGCCTTAGTTCATTTTGTGAAACTGACCCACAATTTTATATATTAAAATAAGTTCATTTGTATTTTGACAAGATTTGCTGTGGTTTTCATAATGGAAAGACCAAAAAACTCCCCAGCTACTAATGTACACACCACACAGGAACTCATGTGTCCTAATAGACCAGATGTGAGGGGGAGGAGAGCAAAGCCCCTAGTGTGCGTGTGTGTGTGTGTGTTGGGGGGGTGTATGTGCGAGAGAGACAAAGCGAGAGAGAGTCCATGTCTGTGTGTGTGTCCATGTGTTGCACACCCAGCCCCTGCTTGAATTCAGAGCAGCACCCTTATTTGACTGTGTAGGAGGAATCATGTCTCTGTTTTCATTGCCTTTTCCTCGGATACATAAATATTCAACATTTGAATACTTCCCCACTGGGAGATATTTTACACCAGGACTAAAAACAATTCTTTGTAACTACAGGAAACATTTTGAATAAGTGGGTCTTTTTAACTTCATCACTCTTAAAAACTACACTGTACCGTTACATAAACCTATTTGTAACACTGAATTCCTTTTTTTTCCTGTTTTAGCTGAAGTCTAGACATGATGGCTACTCTGTTTTATTTTGTTATGATTGCCTTGAGCAATACATCTGGCAGTTTGCATTTTTATGCTAAAATGTATTTTTTTGAATTGATTGTTCTACACTCTTTTAACAAAACGTAAAAGCAAAGCATTTTCTTGTGTCTGGAGTGGATATTAATAGCTATCCCAAGCCTGTAGTTTGAGGGAAGCCTTCAGAGACCAAGATTTGCCATAGTTCTTGATTTACCAACCAAACGTGTAATTATGTGTGTGCCGCACAAATACCAATTTGGGTGTGTAAAACAACTAGTGGGGGTTTAAGGGGAATTTAGTTTTTCGGTGGTAGAGGGTGGTGGGGGGACTTGGAGTTGGGGGGTTTATTATTCACTACAGCTGTTGAGAGGGTGGGGCAATGACCTGAAAGGCTCAACTAAAATGTGTGTCTATGTTTGGGGCAGTGAAAAACTAATGACATAGCTCACAGTGACATTGTAATCCACCCAGTATTTTTCGTAGCTGTTGAGAAAAACACTGTGAGCTCACTGCTTTTCTAAATCCACAACTCTTTTTTTTTCTTAGGGGACCAAAGCAGGATGGTGCCTCATCGTTGTGCTAAAACTTCCAGTTTCCGGTTTCACTGTCATGAAGACTGAGAGCAAACAAATAGTAGGAATCCGTTGTATACTGTAACCTCAGAGGTTTGTTGATCTTGCTGTGGTGCTGACTGGAAATTGGGCCCTTGTCTCACGGGTGTGGAGGGGTCAGGAATTTTGTTTTGAAGTCAAAATGGGTGCCAACAGCTCTTCCCTCTATGCCTCAGCTAAGGTTTTTCCATGAAATACACCACACATAAGGGAAACGCTGAACCTCAATAACCTAAACCACTTCCTTATATTTGTCCCTACTTTCAACCACAACGCCGGTCCCCCCTTGGCAGGCCTAAGGGATATGAATAATCAGTCTTGGCTCTGCCTTACAGCAAACAAGTCTGGCAGAGCATATGTCATACAGATCTATGACACAGTGCTCTCTCTGTCTGTCCAAGTGTATTTTGAGGTACATTGGAATGGGATCAGGGGAACAGGAACTGGTTAAACAGGGAGATCCAGATGGGGAAATAAATGGGAGTTCTTGTCCTTTCCATATACTGTAACTAAGGCAAACTGCTTGGACGCATGTGTTTTAAGGGAAAACTAAGCTGTTGCTTTGGTCTTTTTTGACGGTCAGTGGCATTTTAAGTTTGCATAAGAGATGGCAGTGAACTCGTTTCTTTATTCCGCCGGTTGATCACATCCTGAGTACTGTCTTGCAGATCTGCAAATGAGCAGGCATCTGGGTGTCACATGTCAGTTGCATAAAGACTGTAAAGATTTCCCCCCTTGAAAAATGAGCTCAGAATCCTTTTCTATTTGTTATGCATTTTAATTATTTTGACAGGCAATTTAGTTTTCTCTCAGAAATGCCTGTGAAAGTTGCTGTAGCATACCTTAACCTTAACAGAAAGGTACTGTAATCTACTTTTTTTCTAGTGGAGATGTATTATAAATGTCCCAGTAAGTTTAGTGAAATGTAGACAGAACAAGGAAACAAATAAGAAAAACAGAACAGAAACAAAACTGCTGATTGTATCTTTGTTTGATTGGGTACGCAACACAATATGTTTTCATCTTTATTTAGAGTATGTTTTGCAGCAGAATGTGCCAAGTTACTGTACTACATACACCTATTTGTTATCCCATAACAGAAGCAATAATACATGAGTAGGAATGAAGGAGGCATTTTCTAGACAAGTCAGACACTGTATATGTCACACAGTAATGAGGAGGGGAGAACTTGCCTGTGCTGGATGGGAATGTGTTATATTTTAGCCTTAAGTGTATAATCATAGGGCTCGGTTAAATGTACCCTCACATTTAAATGTTTTCCTGTCTGGTGCTGATAAACACCTAGACTCATACATGAGTAACGGTGGAGTCTTGTACCTCTTAGAACCTCTTGATTCCTAGAACATTGACTCAGCAAAGATATGCAGTGGTGTAATTTCAAAACAGTAAGAGTGCTTATTTTTTTAATAAATACCTGTACCAGAAAGTGAAAAAAATAAGAGATTTTTATTTGACAATCTAAAGAATTTACATGCACATAACCTTTGACCAGTATTTCAAAACAGGAATGTACGTTATTTGCATTCCAAAACCTAAGGCTGAACATATTTTATTGATCTACACCAATATCTAATTGTCAAGGGCTTCTCTATCAAGTTATCATTCAAAGTTAAAGAAATTATTTAACAAAAAAAAAAGTTAGAGCACACGATGTCTCTGGTGGGTGTGAGTTTGTTTAACTAAACCCCAAACCCAAATCTGTCGTGAAGCCTGACATGGTGAAAAGTAGCGTACTGAACTGGCCATCTGCTATTAATCTTTGATGCCAGGTGATGTCACCTTCTATAGAGTACAACAGGTGGTGACATCACCTGGCACCAAAGACCAGACAATCTTCAAAGTTACTTAAACTTGCAATAAACGATATCAGACCTTATAACCAATCCTGAAACTAATGTGTGCTATGTGGAGATTTCATTAGCCCCTTTCACTAAGTGGCCAAAACCACAGGTGAATTCTGAAGCCAGTAAAAGTGGCTGGAAGCTGCAGTTCCTCTAATGTCCGCTAGGGTCGGCTCCAAAGAGACTCCAAATCCCGCCCAACTCCATTCAAGTCAATGGGACCACAGCCCAGCTTCTCACTCAAAATATAAAGTCAATTAATTTTTTCGACAAGAGATTATGGTCTCAGTAGCTAATTTTACTTCTTCTAATATGTGTCCGTATGGCAATTTTCAAAATAATTGCGTCATTAACCCCCTGCTTTGCTCTGGCTGCTCCGGCTCCAAAAAATGTCAACATGGCGGCGCTCGTAAATCCCAACTTTTAGCTTCAAAACGGACATTCAGAAACCATAATGGGTGACGTTACACTCACCACGTCCATCTTTTTTTTTACAGTCTATGCCTTTCACACATGAAACCCATAAAATTGCCGTTTAGGCTAAATTTTTCCGGTAAAGGTAGCAGTTTCTGTTGTTCGCACAAGACATGCCTTTCTGCTTTTTTAACATAAAAACACGGCGGGATAATCTCCCTGTCCACTCGAACTCCGAGGATCTCCCTCATTTCCACGTCCAATTAAACATTTTCGTCTAAAAAGTAAAGTTGCAGCCCGTTGTATAGTGGTTTGTATTTCCCTCCTACAGTTAGACAACAGAGCTTCCTAATGTTGTGCTGGTATGCCGTTAATTTTACAGCATTGTTCACACATACAGTCGATATGGAACTTTACTAGGCTTTGCTGTGTGTTAGTTACAAGTGTGTTGCAGTTTCTGTCACCCTGTAGTGGTCAGAAAATGTTGCTTATTGTAGCTTTAATTAAGCAATATTACACGAGAGGGTGAGCTTTTTCAGTGATGCGGTCAGGACCCCGGCGCAAGCGCCTCGGTCCCCAATAATGACAGTAAAGCGAGTGTAATCGAGTGTAATATTGCTTAATTAAAGCTACAATAAGCAACATTTTCTGACCACTACAGGGTGACAGAAACTGCAACACACTTGTAACTAACACACAGCAAAGCCTAGTAAAGTTCCATATCGACTGTATGTGTGAACAATGCTGTAAAATTAACGGCATACCAGTTACCATCAAAATAAAAGATATAATCAAAATGTATTCATATTGTGGGGCAATTCGCTCTCAAAATAAAAAACTTTTTGCTAGTGTTATCTCCGTTTCCCTGGAAATACATGGGGTCTGACTAATAACTGGAAAACAATCAGTCACGTCAGTAGACTCGTATGTAATGGAACCTAGTTTACTAGTCCAGCAAGTAGGCCGACCCTTAGTAACAACCTAGCAACAGAGACGGTTTCTAGTCCCTGTTGAGTCAGCAAGCCAACTTGAACTTATGCTTTCTAGAGATCGTGGGATTTCCCAAACTGATTAAATACCACACATATAAACACAAAACTGCCTTGCTAGCTCAATCTTGTTGTAACTAAGATATCTGCTGAAAAAAATATTTTTTTCATGGACAGATTTAGCTACTATGTCCGTGAACTTCACATGTATTTTTAAGCTAGTAGCGCCGTGTCACCGACTCACCGGCACAGCTGATGGAGGATGCCAGAGCGTCTAGTAACATCAAGGCTGAACAGAGTTATATTTAAATATATTGTATGATAATATATGGCGGAGTAATATTTAGTGATGAGCACGGCTAGGTGCAAGTACCCCTGACTGCAGTGTGCAGATTGGGGCTGTGCTCAATGTGGGCGGAGTCAAACGTTTGACTCCGCCCACGTTGAGCACGGCCACTGCTGTATGTCGCCGCTATGCGTCTGAGCGTCCGCCATATTGGGGCGGTCAAGATCCGCTAGGAAACAAATGCAACGTGTATTGAGAGATGCAGACTTCTCTACAAAATCGACTGTAACTCGCTTAATTCTGAACCGATTTTCATGAAAATTGGTTTGTTATAAATGTGTGAAATTGAACATGATACTGGTTGGTTATTGGAATTAAATTCAGTTACTGGGGGCGGATCTAATCAGCTCTATTCCAAAACATTAACCTTCTGAATAGCCACAACTTCCTCTGGGACATGCAGATATTGAGCCGTTCTCTAGCTTTAGCCTATCCCGTGGTCAGTGAAAGATTATGCATGCTACGAACTTTAGCACCCGCCTGGGAGCTAACATAGCTAACTTTTCTACAGTGCTGGCTGTGTTAGTTACCTAATGCTTGGCCATACATAGCTTAATACATCCATGGTCCATGCATGTCTCTAGCTAACGTTAGCCATGCTTATGTTAGCTTCAGGTGATTGCGCCGGGGATTGAGCACGGCGCCGCGTTTGCCTCCGCCCACTTCAGTGATGCTTACGGACCTCGGCGCAAGCGCCCCGGTCCTGACCGCATCACTGTCGTGCCAATAATGACGGTAAAGCCAGAGGCGGCCTTAAGCATCTGGGGGCCCGTTTCAAGAGCCAATGTGCGAAAAAAAAAAACATAAAAGAGAAAAAAAAGCGAGGATTCAAGTTGGTTTGCATCAATAATGGTATATTGTCGGACTTCATCTTAAATGCATTATGTGCACTTTCAGCATCATGGACAGCTCAACATAGAAACGCAGTTGTCATTTTCACGCCCAGCGCCCACGTTGTTTAAAAAGCAAATGTACTTGCACCCATCTTTGCGCCCATGGTCTTAAAATGAGGTGTGGTCAGGCGCATTGTTGGTGCATTGCTATCTTGAGGCAGCAGAAAGAGATTGCGCCATTGACCAACAAAAACCTGGTCTAAAGTCTGGCGCAATATTTTCCTGCTATTTAAAGGGCGCATTATTCAGATAGTAAGATGCGTCTCTCTCTCTCTCTCTCTCTCTCTCTCACACACACACACACACAACGTTACCATGCAAAATAGTAAAGGCCTTTTCAGAATTCCAATAAACGAGTATTGTACCAAAATACATTTTTTTCAATTTTCTCCCTGCAACATACCCGCAAATTACACCAGTATGACGGGCTACAGGGCGTTGGTAGACAGATGTGAAGTCTCTCCCTCTCCTTCTCCTCCTTTCTTCCACTGACCAACTCAGCGCAATCAAAACTCCATGTAAAGTAATTTCACACATATGATTGCATACCTTTAGAACAACAGTGTGATGAGACAGAGCTCCTGGACATGAAACGTGAGATATTCTGTCTGTGGATAAACTGAAAGATTAATTGCGCAATATTGTGCTTATGTATTTCCATGGGACATCTGTGCGTAAAGCACGTCCCCAAAAGGATTTAATGGACAGAGCTCATTATATAGCTACAAATATTTCACATTTAGCAAATGTTATCCATACTAGTTATTTCCTATGATTTAACACTATATAACACTGTAAGTTAGGCTGTAGGAAACGTGAGCTAAGCACTGCGTAATGGCGCATTCCAAGGATTCCACGCAGTAAATTCACGATGATTGAAAGAGCCTGCCATGTTTTTTTTTTAAATATCTTATAGTTCGTTATTGTTTGATCATTTAATTGCTCAGTTCTTTGTGCCGTTTTGGCAATGTGCCTGTAATATTTAATATACTGAAGTAATGGCGACGCCTCCGTTTCCCCGTATATATTGTATTTTAGAAATTCTGAATTTCTAAAATCTATTATATATCTAGTATATTTGTATTTTAGAAATTCTGAATTTCTAAAATACAATATATAGGTGGGAACGGGGGCGTAGCCATTACTTCAATATATTAAATATACACAGATAGGGGTTGTTTACAATGAATTGGGCTTCGCGTTCTTTCAGCACCGTGGACAGCTCACGTCAGGCCTGGAGAGCTTGTTATTCATGCACTGTTGGCCTGGTAGGATTATTTAACCCTAAATAATTGCTTATAGAGATTATTTTAATTATGTGTATTTGCTTTAGTTTGAGAATTAACTAGTTCGTATTAGTTGACACCGTTAGTAATGTTCATAGTGAAAGAAATGACCCGCCTACCGTTTTGCTGTGAATATTGAACTGCTAACTGGTTCTAACTGCAATTAAAGCTGTTAGCTTTGAAACTGTGTCCAGTGCGTTATCTTTGATTGAAGTAACCACAGCTCGCCACAATATATATACATATATATATAAAAAGTGGGTGAATTATTTAATGCTTGCATGTCAGTTGGGGGCCCTTTGGGAGGGCGGGGCCCGTTTCAGTTGAAACGGGTGAAACATAGCTAAGGCCGCCACTGGGTAAAGCACACCCTCGAGTGTAATATTGCTTAATTATGTAATACTTCTTAAAAAGAACTTCCATATTCTACTTTAGAAAATGGTTTTAACTGTATTGTTACCCAATACCTATTGTGCTAGTAGCTACTACGTAACACCATGACTGTACTGCCAAGTAATCTCTGTGGTTGCTCTATTCCTTGGTTCAGTAGGGGGGTACTTTTCCTCCCTAGAATTGTGTAGTATGGGTTTGCAAGATTGTTAACAACTCTAAGCGCAAGCTGCCAACAAATTCTGACACAACACCACATAGAAATGTTGTTTTACCAAGGAAAGGAAGGTTATAATATACTGTATATAACAATTGCGTTTGCATCGAGGCCTATTGAACCAAGGAATAAAGTATCTACATAGTAAAATCCATGTAATATTGATTATCAAGCCTGAATGATGTAGTACTTTCATAATAGGTATTGGGTAACAATGTTGTAACAACTTAATCTTCTTAACTAGAACATGGAAGTTCCCTTTAAAAGATAAGGAAAGGCGCAGTTAGCAATGTTTCAGAAGTATTGCACCATAACGTAAAGTGCTATTGATAATTTTATTAAACTATACAGAAGATATATGCAAGAGATTGCAGAGAATTATGTTTAAAGACTGCTATTTTGACTAAATAAGTTCATTCTACTTAAAAAAATTTCCACTGCCTCATTTGTTCAAGTAGATGCCACTGTAATGGTGGCAAAAAAGGAAGGATGCAGAAGAAAGAAAGAAGTAAGAAATAATCCTCAATGTCATCAGATGACACTTTCTGGAGTTGCTCCAGTGATAGTAAACAGGAAACTTTCTTCGGTATCAAAGGTCAAACTCAAAGTTCATGAAGTCAGCCTCCCAGTAATGGAACAGCAATGGAACAGACATTTTTGATAGAGCTATCAGAGATAGTAAAATGAACTGAACTTTTATTTAATTTTAGGATTTTCTCTCTAAGAAAGAGATCATGCTAAGAGAGTATGCTTTGAACTACAGTATACATCCAAGGGCGTCACTTTGTGTTGAAAAGTGGTGGGGCTCAGATTAAAAAAACATTTTTTAAACAGTCTTCAACATATGCGATTTTAGGCAATGTAATGGTGGGATCGGTATGAGGTCAGAGTAGATAATTATGGCGAGAAAAAAATTGCATAATGGCGCATCAAACTCTCTCCCTCTTCCTCTTCCCTGTAAAAACTGTTCACCTCAACAAATAATGTCATCTCTAAGTAAAGTGTCCACCACACCTGAGCAGAATGAAATGCTGGTATGTTTAATAGAGACTTTGCAATTGCAGCCACAGCAGGTGCCATGGAGGTCCATTCGAGAACTGGCTGTGTGCAAATAATGTGAAATATAGAGCAAACTACATGGATTTTTTCAAACTACATGCGCATTTCTTTCTTCTATATTTACATTGCATTGTATGTTTTCTTATTGTGCAAATGAACCTTTCTCAAAGCGTTTTCATTTGTTAGTTAACATTTCTTGGTGCAAGCTATTTTTCAGATCATTTTTAACAAATTATGCTTTTAAAAAGTGATGGGGACAAAATCGGCCATTTAAAAAAGTGGTGGGGACATGTCCCCAGCGTCCCCAGTGTAAATGACACTTATGTATACATCTATGGATTTGTTGAATTTCAACAGTAATACAAGTCAACTAATCTTTCTCTTTGTTTTTAATTATTAATGTTAGGCTACTATTAAGGAGAAAGCTTCACTTTCAACTTTCTCCTATCTGGTCTTTTCCTCATGGAAATGTGTAATGTCCTTTTTTTTATTTTTTTTTATTTTTATTGCAAGACAGAACATTGACAGGACAACACAGGAAAAACAAAACAATAAATACAGGACAGAACAATTAATAAAAGCCTAGCCAGAAAACAAGAGAGCAAAGTGACATTAGTTGTCGGGTATTGTGTTGATCTGGTGTGTGTGTGTTTGTGTGTGTGTGTGTGTGTGTGTGTGTGTGTGCGCGCGCGTGCCTGCCTGCCTGCCTGCCTGCCTGTGTCCCACATTGTCGGACTAGGAAGAGGTCTATAAGGTGGATGGGAGATAGATTAATAATAAGTAATAATACAAAAATAAATAAATAAATAAATAGATAGATAAGTAATTAATCAATCAATTAATCAACCAACTCAATAAATAAATAAATACATAAATAAATACATTTTAAAAAGAAAAGAAACGCTAATACTAATACTACCTTTGACATCCCCTGACAAAAATAATACTACTGCTGTTATTATGAAATGTTTAATGTCCTAACATAACACCATTCTCTTTAGTTATCATTTCCTGACATTAAAGTAAGTACTGTGACACAGCCATATTACACTTGCCCAGGCAACAGCTGGAGAGATGGCTGAGTGCGCTTGCAGATAAGCAGACTGCCTACCTACATCAGTAAGCAGTGAATTACTACTCATAAAGTAGATGTTTGTGTATTTCTCTGCCCTCTGGATGTAAAAAATGCCATAGTTGCATAATACCATTTTTTCCTTATGCTTTTTACTCAAGTCCAAAGAATCTTTAACCTATGAGTAACCATATACACATGTCAAGCTGTCTTTCTCAACATTCTCATGTGTGAAGTCATCACAAAAATAACAGCAGTTTGAGGAACTATCAGTAGAAGGCAACAAACGTGTCCGATGTAATGTGTGGTTGCACCACATCAGTTTCAGAACAGCATTCACATACTTTTGCTTCCTTTAAGCTACTGCTGCTATCATTGCTAGGGACTACTATCATGGAAACGTACCTAGAACTATCAGCTCAAACTTGAGAAACTATTCAAATTCCACCAGAAATGACTTGAATATAGAAAACAAAAATAAGACATTTGTATGCTAATTAAAAGTATGTTGAATAGGAGGAAACTAACTACTCAGAGAGGAAATTCCAAATGGCAGTACTTGCCATGCATTTTTTTCTTTCATTCTTTGCTAGTGATTTACACCCTTTTAATGAAAACATATGGAATCTAAACTGTCTTTGGCATTTTAGAGTCGTAGACCATAAACCACAGACTCACCCAAAGTCATTATTTAGTCTTATATACATTAAACCCAGTGTTCTGGGGAAATGTAACACATGTTTTCCAAGGTGTCACTGTTTGAGGTGTACACCTGACGATAGAAGACCTTGAGAAAGAGCAGATAAGAGGACTAAAATACATAGAAAATAGAGGCTGAGGACACACCAGTCTTGCCAACCAGACAGACAGAAAGCATGAAGCATTTCCTTCTTCTGGCACTCTTTGGATGGGCAGGTATGGTACAAAATTGATACATAAGCATTAATGATGCATGAGTTAAAACAGGGCATCTAATGGTGTCACAGACTCGCGTGTGTTTAACTGGATGTCTGAATGACATGTCATCTTTCGTTTTTTGTCTGTTCCTTATTTTCCCTTTTAATTAAACAAACCAGTTGCCCTGGAGGAAGATGGCAAGATTGTTGGAGGGTATGAGTGCCCAAAGCACTCTGTGCCTTACCAAGTGTCTCTCTTCACCGGGTACAACTTCTGTGGAGGGACTCTTCTGTCTAGTGAGTGGGTGCTGTCTGCTGCACACTGCAAAACAAAGTAAGAACATTTTGTCACGAACCACTGCTAGTAGCATGTTTGTAACAGTTTTGCTGGTGTTTAAAACTGATGGATGTTTTTTACTGCGTTTGAAAACCTATATATTGACTCTGTAATTCATGACTTAATGATCGTGAGTCCCTTGAAACTAGTTCTTTGGGTGGGAAGCGGTAAGGAAGCTTCTCTCACTTCTCAGATAATCATAATGGTCTCCATGATGGGTTTAACTCTTCCAGGTCAAATGTAGAAGTACGGCTGGGAGAGCACAACATCTGGGAGTCTGAGGGGACTGAACAGCACATAATGTCTGCAAAGTTTATCCGTCACCCTGACTACAACTCCCGCACTCAGGACAGTGACATCATGCTGATCAAGCTGAGCCGGCCGGCCATTCTGAACAGCTACGTGCGCCCCGCTACCCTCCCTACAAAGTGCGCCCGTGATGGGACGATGTGCCATATCTCTGGATGGGGGAGCCTTCGTCCCAGCAATGAGGGCTGTGAGTTACGTAGTAAAATAGTTGTAAGCTAGAAAGAGTTGTATTTATCTTATAAGAGTATTTGCCATGCTCTACTTAATGCCATTATAAGAATAATAAAAACAACTCCTTTATGTGTGCTTATTTTCTCATGCTATCTATTCCAGCAAGGTACCCTGACAAGTTGCAGTGCCTGGATGCCCCCCTCCTGAGTGACGACACCTGCTTTAATGCCTATCCTTTCCAGATCACTGAGAACATGATCTGTGCTGGGTTCCTGGAGGGAGGCAAAGACTCCTGTCAGGTAATTTTGAGGTCACAGCCACAACACAGACACTGCTGCTTCTTTCTTCTCAGATTTGACTCTGAATATGAAGGACCCACCTTGAAAATAACATCACCCTGCCCCCCTCACTCTCTCTCTCTCTATCTATCTCTCTCTCTCTCCCTCTCGCCTTCCTCAGGGTGACTCTGGGGGTCCCATGGTATGTGACGGGGAGCTCCAGGGTGTGGTGTCTTGGGGGCATGGCTGTGCTCTGAGAAAGAAGCCCGGGGTGTACACGAAAGTTTGCAATTACATCTCCTGGATCAAGAACACCATGGAATCTGGCTGAGCAGCATAGACTTAGGAAGCTATTAAAGATTCACATGTGACTGGGCAACATACATAAAGTCAACTGTGTGATATACTGTGTGTACAGTGTGGTTCTATCACTGTGTCATTAGCATGGCATTGATCAAGGACTATTACTCATTAATTTGAAAATTCACTTGCCTTCAGTGCCATAATTCACAGCTCGGGTAAGCATGACTGTATGAAAGAATGTGAAAACTGAGACTGTAATATCCTGTGTGAAAAGAATAGCTCTAGCTCCCTCTCCTGATTTAATAGTGATTGCTTATACACGTAGAAAATATAGCATAATTGGTTAAATTAGTAAAAAGTAAAACTTGCAGATACTGACAATTAATTTAGTTAATTAAATGAGATTGAGGTATGGTTCATATTAAACAGTATTAATTTTTCTAGCATTTATAATCTTTTTAACAGGGACAATTTAGCTGATGCTCTTACCCAGAATGACTTTACAATGAATGAGCAGGCAGAATTATGGGATGTTATGTTTAAGGCTATCCTGCTGCCGCAAAAAGAAAATAAATAAAAAGAATAAAAAGAAATAATGCACATATGAGCATTGCTGCAAAGGTGACAGTTAGCCAGCTGACTAGCCAGTGACGTTTCATCTGTGGTTCCTGACAAGATCTTAATAGATCTGAATATAGAAAATAGGGGAAAATAGGGGTTCCATGGCACTCTAGACTCTGAATGCGGCGATATTTGGTAGCATAGTTGGAGTCCCTCAACCAGAATGCCCCCATGAGAGCATGCATCTGCCCTGCCGAAGTGTCTTTGAGCAAGACGCTGAACCCCAACCAGGGATGGAAGGGGGGGGGGGGGGGGCAGACAAATTTCTCCCTTGGAAATCCATATGTGCCATTATCTACCAATATGTCAAATAGGATAATTCAGCATCAAATGTAGATATCTAAATAATCAAATACATTAATATTTGTGTGGGGAAATTAATAGTAATAATTAAATAGTATAGTAGAGAGAGAATTTATTTCTACTTAATTTTCCACAGTTTCACAATTTTGCACATTTAAATATTTATATGTGATGCTGGAATATCCTATTTGAGATGCTGGCACACAATGGATGCCAGTGTATCACATGCCAGTGTATCACAAAAAAGCTTATAATAAAATAGATGCAGACTGAAGGGTATGAAACAGCATGTCAACCCGGTGTTGTGCAGCAGGCTGAAACTAGTAAAACACACAAGATATAATAGACAGGGTAGCAAAAAATCAATTACGGTCAACTACAGCACAATGTTGTGAAGTACATTAAGGAAAACATACAGGCGGTGATGAGCAGACAAACTAGCAAGGACTTGGACAAACTGACAGGCAGAGTGACTGACAGGACAGTATGACTCATTGAACAAGTGGTGAAATGTTTAGCATAGCTTATCTAACATAATCTTGTTCAAGGTTGCTTGCTGTGATATTTCTCACGGAGAAAACTTACAATAACATAATAGTCTAACCAGTTCACCCTGAATACACTGACTAGCACAGCCATTAAAGTGTGAAATCATGCTGCCAGGCTGGTGGCTTCTATTTGGGTCTGACATAAGGCATGTCGATCGCTCTCGACAGCTCCTGTGGCTAAAGGGTGTGGACCCTCAGTGGATGGTCAACAGATTTCCCCGGAAAGGAAGTCTCCAGAGATGTAATCATGGTAAAGTCAGAACAGTGACAGTAACTTAATGAACCAGAAAGGGCAGCTAAGTCCTCTGAGGTCTGAGCCAGGATGGGTCAGAGGTTTGCAGTGCCTTTGCTCTGTGACCCCGTGACCTTTCTTACATCCACTACATCACTGAACAAAGACATCCAACTTCCCTTTTTCCTCCCCCCTTTCTCTTTTTACTTCTGCAGTTCAAGCGAGGGACCAGCAGATGGCAACATCCAACCTCAATACAAACAGCAAGGGCTTTGAATGCAGCCGTGGGGATTACCCGTCTGATCGCTCTCAAGGTTGATGTGATGGAATACCTCAACATCCCACACTGGCAGCAGAACAAAGGATCGGCTTTGGCACAGCAGAATAAACTCTCCATCGGGCTCACTCTCTTAAACTGCTGATTACAATTCTGACAATATTTGCCTTCAGATAACTTTTATCATAATATAATAGCCTATAATATAATATAATAATCTATATAACATAACATAACAAATAGGCTAATACCATATAATTACATATATCATATCATATCATATCATATCATATCATATCATATCATATCATATCACCTAACTCTTGCCTAGTTAAATATTCTAACGAGTTACCCCTGGCAATAACAGTAGTATCATGACTGATAATCAGGTATCATTTGAGAATCTAACAGCGGTCCCCAAACTGGGGTGCAAGGGCCCCCAGGGGCCCTCGAAAGGCTTCCAAACGGTCCTCAGCAAAACGAGGACTAGTGTAATTCCTCTGGTAATTCATTAGAAGTTAGCGCAATATGAGAATGTGCAAAAAGAAAAAAAAGATCGCTGTTCTGTTATGTACACACCGACATATAGGGAGGCAATAAAAATCTTCTTGGACGGGAATCCGCGAGATAAGACCTTTATCAGGTTGTGTCCAGGTCTTATTGGTCTTACAGTGTGTCTATTCGGGGCTCCTTAAGTTTGGGGACCTTGAGAAAGACGCTCCCCCTCGTGACGTAGACTTATTGGTTTTGGTGTAGCTTTTATTATCTTGAGTGAACAAAGATCGTAGCCCAATTATCACCATGGTAAAACAAAAAAAACACAAAAAAACACCCAAAACAACTCTGTGGAATGCGCACTGAGACGTCTCCAATCAGTGCGACCACCGCCTTGCTCCTGACGCACGGCTGAGTCAACGGGCGCGCGCGTAATTGATAATTCCCCAGACAAAAGAGCGCACACATGGCTCCGTCCAAGTGAGAGTATTCAACCTAGTATAAAGCTGCCAACTTCACACCAAGTTCCCAGAAGTAGAGAAACACGGAGTGGATGTCTCGCAAATTCCAAACCAGCGGAACTTGACATCAGGTAAGGGCAAAGATTCAATATCACGTTTATTCCTCTTTTTTTTTTTATTTTGTCGAGAAACGATTGAATTAATTCGGATATATTCATGATATCTAATTAAAAAGAAAATGTATGTAATAATAACAATAACAATAACAATAACAATAATAATATGATTAAACTTATAACACTTTTCTAAAACACAGTTTGCAAAGTGCTTCACAGTATATATTATTTCTTTCAAACATTTTATTTTCAGTTTATACAGATTACACACTCAATGTTGCCCTCAAAAAGAATGGTACATAGCACAAATACTAGAGCTAGACAACAGCTAACCATACAAACAATCAGACTAACAGACGAAAAAAGACAAGAAAACAACTCAAACATTTATCATCATCCTCCTTATTATAACTACAATAACAATGAAATGTTAATCAATATGTGGACTTTACCCTTTGGGGATCACTTGGATCCCAAAGTTGTAAAACCTTTTAATATGATTGCAGCATAGTCCTCTCCAATAAAATCTATAACAGGGCTCCAAACAGAGAAAAACCCATTCATGTCTCCTTGGAGAACATGTATGAGCCTTTCCAATGGGAGAAGTTGAAGAACATTATAAAGCCATCTTGAAACAGATGGTTTGACATCGTCTAGCCAACACTGTAAGATTGATAACCGTGCACAGTACCACAGAAGACTAAGGATTCTCTGACATCTGGTTAATTCAGGTGAGGCAGCGTGTAGGCCTGAGATACATTGTAGAGGATTAAGCTCAATAGGACAGTGTATTATGGATGATACTTGGTTGCCAATCTCAACCCAAAATTTATGAATTGCCGGACAGAGCCACATTAAATGCACATAGGTGCCTACATGCTGCTTACACCTTACACATACACCAGAACAGTCATTGTCATATTTGCTCCTGCAATATGGGGTAGTTTGTAATTTATGTATAATCTTAAACTGAGTTTCCTGGGATTTGTAATTGCTGCATATTCTTTTGCTATTTAACATAATTGTTTTCCATTGGTGATCAGTGATTGCAGTTTTAAGGTCCCGTTCCCATGATTGCCTGCTGCTGAGAGTACTAGTATTAGTTTATGATAAATGTAACACATTTTTTTCCTCTTCAGCAGAAGTATATATTATAAAATGACAAGATAGTAAAACAATTGTACCACAAAACAAATGTTTTGTGTGATGATATCACATTCTTTCAGTGATGTATTATTTGCATGTTTATTTAGTCAAGTGAAAACGATTGATGTATCTTCTTCTTGCTCTATATGGCAGCCTTTTAGGACAGCTTTTCCTACAATTTTGTCTCAGAATAAGATATCCTAAGAGACAAGTATGGTAATATGTTTAAGTTTGTTATGTGTTAGCGTTACTGTGGGTGTTTAACTAACAACACAATATGCACCATTATTATTATCTAACAGTAGGCTATTAGATGTCATTCAATAATTGATTCAATAATAAGTTAGCTGTTAAAGACACACATTCTTGGAATAACAATGTTTTTACTGACATCATTTATATAAATTGAGTATCAGAGGAATAGCAGAGCAGCTTGAAACTTGTTGTATGCCTGGTAGCTGTGTTATTTCCCAAGCTGTATAGATTGTTAGCTTGGGTCATACATTACAATATGCCACATAAAGTAACATAATCCATTTAACACACTTTCATCCAAAGCACCTTACAGTACTGTGAGTGCGTAGTTAACTGTTACATTTGTAGCATGGCTGGCTCCAGTGGGAACCTATCCCCTAACTCTAGAAGTGTTAGTGTCACACTCTAGATTCAGCTACACAGGACCAGGAGCCATACTGACATCTGGCTTCTTCTTGTCTCCTAGGTAAAGGAAAACAATGGACCTGAAACCATTATTGAAGAAGTCGGGCTCAATAGTCCGTGCTTTCTTCACTTTCCTCTTTGCTCTTGTGGTGCTGGGAGTGATGGTGTGGGCTTACGTTAAAGGTTTCCAGTTAGTGACCTCTGAGTATGGCATCATCTCTTTTGGCTTTTATGGACTGCTGCTCGCACTCCATGTGTTGGTCCAGAGCTTCTTTGCCTTTATTGAACACCGGCGAATGAAAGCCCGCACAGAACCCTGCACCTTTACCAAGACCATTGGCTTCACAATCTCGGCTTACCAGGAGGACCCCGTCTATCTCAGAGAGTGCCTCAACTCGATCAGGGCCCTCGCGTATCCCCCTGAACTGTTGCGCATCATCATGGTGGTAGACGGGAACTCAGATGACGACCTGTACATGCAGGACATGTTCAGAGAGGTGTTTGCTGACCAAGACCCCGGCTGTTATGTGTGGCAGAATAACTACCATACATGGGTCCCCACCAGGCCCCAGGCGGATGGGGACACAACTAGAGTAAACTCTCCAGCAGGAGATGCTGGTTCTGTGACAGCAGAGGATCCACAGCGACAAGAGGTAGAGCAGCTGATCAACAGCAAGAGGTGTGTGTGCATCTTGCAGAAGTGGGGTGGCAAGAGAGAGGTCATGTACACAGCCTTTAAAGCACTGGGATCCTCAGTTGACTATATACAGGTATCTATTTTTCTTTTCTCATGCATATTGCTAATGTATTTGTCAGTCATATAGTTTCACAGATATCCCAGGACACTTCTTTAAAAAGAAAATTACAATTTTACATAATTTGAATAACAAGACTGACTTTCATAATAACAATTGAACGAAATGGCTGTGAATTTGGATTTTACTTAGGTGGCTGGAATCCCCTCTTAACCCCCCTCTCTGCACTCCCAGGTCTGTGACTCGGACACTAAGCTGGACCCTCTGGCCACGGTGGAGCTGTGTAAAGTGTTGGAGAGTAACCCCAAGTACGGTGCTGTGGGAGGAGATGTGATGATCCTCAACCTGAAAGAGTCTTACGTCAGCTTCATGAGTAGCCTGAGGTACTGGATGGCTTTCAACATTGAACGGTCCTGCCAATCCTTCTTCAACTGCGTGTCCTGCATTAGCGGCCCTTTGGGTAAGGAAAAGCAAGTTTCTCTGTGTAATGCAATTACACAGAAAAATAGCAATTATTGCAATTACACATTATAATATTATAATGGAATTTTCTATGAAGGTCTGTATAGGAACGACCTCCTGCAGCAGTTTCTGGAGTCTTGGTACAATCAGAAGTTTCTAGGAACTCACTGCACGTTTGGTGACGACAGGCACCTCACCAACCGTATGCTGAGCATGGGCTATGCCACTAAGTAAGTAGCTTCTCAACATTCTCATGTACAAAAATTACATCGCACACACCTATCTTGGAATGACGTGATATGTACACAACTGTATTATATTGATGTAAAATGTTAAAGGTTTCATAGATCCTATTTTTATTGCTTCCTTCAGATATACAGCCAGATCGAAATGCTACACGGAGACACCCGGCCAGTTCCTACGCTGGCTCAACCAGCAGACTCGCTGGACCAAATCCTACTTCCGTGAGTGGCTCTACAACGCAATGTGGTGGCACAAGCACCACCTCTGGATGACCTATGAATCCATTGTCTCTGGCGTTTTCCCCTTCTTTGTCACCGCCACCATCATCCAGCTGTTTTGGACAGGTACGCTGTGGGACATCCTCTGGGTCCTGTGTTGCATCCAGCTGATTGGGCTGGTGAAGGCATCTTACGCTTGCATCCTGCGCAGAGACATTGTGATGGTGTTTATGTCCCTCTACTCTGCACTGTACATGACCAGCCTGCTGCCTGCCAAGTACTTTGCCATTCTCACCATGACCAAAAGCAGCTGGGGGACATCAGGCAGGCGTAAGATGGTGGGGAACTATATACCCCTCCTTCCTCTGTCAGTGTGGGCAGCCATTTTGTTAGGTGGGCTGTGTTACACAATCTACAGGGAGAGCCAGGAGGGCTGGTTCACTCCAACCAAGATACTGGAGACTAAGTTTCTTATCTTTGGTTGTGTAGCCTATGTGTGCTACTGGCTCCTTATGATGTCCCTCTATTGGGTGTGGTTCCGCAGGCTATGTAGGAAACGCTCGCAAAGTTACAAAGTGAATGTGTAGGTTTGAAGCCGCCAGCCGAGAGGAAGAATTTAATTTATTTGAATTTAACCACTTTCCTTATTTTATTCAGTTCATTTGATTTCATTTATTTATTTTGTCTTGCAGTTGAATAACTGTTGGACAGGGGCTTTTCATGCAGCTGCTATAAAAAAAAAAAAACTTTAAAGGAGGAATAAATATTATTGATAATATGGATAACAGCCATATTATTCTTGTTGTATACCAACTACCTGGGCAGTGAATACTTCTTTCAGAGGCACAGAGCATTTTTGAAAAAGTAACAAAAACAAAAGATTATCGCTAGATATGGAATTTTTTTTTATCATATGTATGCTTAACATGGAGACATTGTTGCACATATAAATTAAACTGTACTGAGGGCTGTGTAGCCCATGCACTTCTCAGGATTCTCTTTGTCAGACTATGATATGAGATGACTAGATGGTCTTCCATCAGATGATTATTCATGATATCTAAAGAACAAAAAACTGTTATTGAGATATCATTTTTGTGTTTAGGGATGCGTGTGTAAGGGACTTTGGGTTATGTGTCTCTTAAAAACATGTAGATTATATTGCTGTGTGCATGTAGATTGTATTGCCATGGACCCTAAACTCACAAACAACCCCACTGAAGGTTGCTACAGTGTGTCAGATTAGTGGCCATTAGTTCACCATCGTCATTATTGCACTGGATCCTGGACTGCACTTTTTTCAGCATTGCAGATGGACTTGAAGATACAGAAAATGACAGTTATGTCTCGCAGGGGGCAGAAAATGAAGAAAAGACGTGGTACCTCTGAAAAAACTGGGATAACGGACAAAGCGTAATGATAATGATAGTGCTGTGATTGAGAGAGGATCAAAGCGTGTGATCACTTTTACTGAAACCTTATATATTGACTAATTGAATTAAGGCATTGGCGTCAGCAATGACAGCTAGACAATCGTACATCAAGTTTTGTTATAGGACAGATGTTTCATGAAACATTGCATATTATATAGTTACTGTATATCAACCTTTCTCTTGATATGTGAATCATGGGCATACTGTATGAGATGTACTGTAGTAGATAGTTTTGATATTACTGAGCAAATTAAAAAAAATATATATATATGGATTCTTTATGTATATTTTTCTAGGCAGTGCACATCTTGTATATGTTGGAAATTGTCTCAAAATGTGAATGCATTAATGATTTTGGGAACTTATTTAAAAATGAACAAATAAAATATTTTTCTGAGATGTACACTTTGACTTTGACTTGTTTGACACACATTACAAGACAGCTACATTTGAATCACTGGTTGCAAGGCAAAATATAACAGGACCTCAAATATACATGACACATGTGACAATAGATTGAACGTAAATCCACATTAAGTATACATTCAAAGAAGTGTAGCCTAGTATTGGCATCATGAGAGTCTGATATTGTTGTAGTTCAATGTACCAGAGAGTCACAATCATGAGTAGAATGAACTGAATAGGACCAACGTGAAAATGCCTTGAGGCAGTGGTATTACAAAACAAAGTGACAAGGATCTGCCAGTACAATAAAGTTGCAGATGTTGGTGCAAATTACATCTAGGTTGTTAAATGGAAAGAGACGCAGAAATGATGGATGTTGCCACATACAGCTAGATAACTTGAATAGCTTATAAAAGTGTTGATGTGCAGATTAGCAGGGTTTGGTCAGTCTGTCAGTCCAGTGTGTGACGTGATTGTGTGTGTGAAAGCATGCTTGGGGGTGTGGTGGGAGACTTTGTAGAGCTGGTTGAGGAGGGTCATTGCCATCAGTGCACTCCACTTGGTTGTCAAGGCAACTTGCTGAGTTTTTCCAATGGAGCTATGAGGCAGAGGAAAGTTTTGGGCCTTTTTTTTTGGCTGTTTACTACTAGTCACTAAATATGAACTATAAATTAACTATACACACCTTAGTTCTCTATACATTAACTATGAATGGCCTTGGGAAGAAATTGTTTTGGTGGGTGATGTTGGCGCCAAATGCACTGGAATCGTCCTCCAGTATGTCAAACAAATTAAGTCAAAATTAGCATATCAAACACAAATTATGTTATTATGTTAATTTCTCCTCTCATTCTAGATTGACAGAATTGTAACTTAGTGGCTGGCAGCAGAACCCCTCGTTGCCATTTTGTCACAGTCAACAACACTACCTTGCACAACCAGCCATACTGTATACGGTTAATTTTAGCTATCCGACTTACAACAAAATAATTAATAAAATATATATAATTTTCAAATTTTGCAATATTTTCTTAATCTTTTTCATGGACTGATCATATTGTGGAGATTCTGTCTTCACTCTGGGTATTTTTATTCTTCCTGAAGAAGAGTGAGGTCACATGGACCGCAGTAGCAGTCAGTAAGTCACCAAAGAGCTGCTTCAAAGTTGTTTACTTCATTCTATCTGGTTATTAAGTTAATTACTTCATTCTACCTGAATTTGATACATAGTTTCGAAAAAAAAAATCCTTTTTTTCCCTGATAACTGCAGAGGCAGCATAGCTGTGGTTGACGGTTACAGGTACGAGAAGGAGATAGCTGATTTCTCGGGAACAAACTCTGCTCTCGGGCAGCATCCCACACCAGTACTTTTACATTCCTCTACACTCCCCCCTATTGTGCTTTCAAGCACAACATCACAAGTATAACTCTACATGATTACAAGTAGATGTTCATTGGAGCCCTGACTTCCTTATCAGGGTCTTGTGAACCTCTGTGGTCGACAGAGCATCTCTTATACTTAACTACTGCCAACTGTACTGGTGCCAGGGTGGTTTTAGAGAGCAGCATAGAACAACAGCATTTCAATAACATGCATAATACATACAGAGCAACAAAAATGAAAATAATGGAAGTTATCGCTTATTTACTTATATTGAAGCGCCAAATGCTCCAAGAGAGTTTGACACCTGGTTGGATGCTGTGACAGAGCCAGTCTGATTCCTTCACTTGAGCTGCTTTGACCTGGGAATGGACAGACTTAACATTTCTCAGCAGGCAGATATCAATCATAGTGTCATCCATCATGTGAATGTCCATTTGTGCCATGTCCATGTGGTGGGGACACAGGTAGTCTCATTGGTCTCTCCATTAATATTTAATGTGGAATGAGGCCAGTTTTCCTGTGAAGTGGGTTCCCCAATCACTATCTTTCAGTTGTGTTTTTACAACAGTCTTTTCATCAGCTTTTCTACACGGGAAAGTGTCTACCCATTTGGTGAACATATCAATAATCACAAGTACATATTCATATCCACAACATTTTGTCATTTGCTTGAAATCAATTTGCATATTTACAAAAATAGGTAATTTTTACTGCTTTTCCCATATTGTGTTGTTGGCAATGACACACCTGTTACAGTACTGAGCTGCAGTCTATGAAAAAGTGGGAGCATACCAATGTTGACTGACCTCTGCACACATTCCCCTTTGCTCATATATGCCAACACATGGGACATGCCAGCAAGATAGTGAAAAAGAGAACATCGTGCCACTGGGCAACCGTCCTGTGAATGCCAAATCTTGTCAGGATGCAAAAGGCACCTGTCTTTTACAGGTTCAGGTTACTTTATTTATACCCGTAGGTAGATTTGGTTTGCAGTAGAGAGTCATCCATCTTGACACACATTTTAGAAACAACACAAACAGTAGACAAACATGATAAAAGTACTCAAAGTTCCAATCATCACTAAACCACTAAAACTAAAAGATAAAATAAATAAATTAAGATTGCTTCTATATCATCTGTGCAATGTTGCTACGACTTGTTCATCTGAGTGATGGCTGCTGGAACAAAACAATTTTTATACCGCTTTGTTCTGCGCTTTGGGACTATAAACCGTCGTCCAGAAGGAAGAAGCTGAAATTCACTGTGCAAAGGGTGGGAGTCGTCATTTAAAATCGAGCCAGTTATCCGCTGTAACTGTCTGGTGTACAGGGACGCTGGGTTAAGCTGTGAATCACCAATCAGCCTACTAGACCAATTAACAATCTGATTCAGAGAGTTTCTGTTCTTTAAAGATAGGTTTCCAAACCATGACACCAAAGAAAAAGATAAAATCGATTCAATAAAAGCAGAATAAGGTCATCATGGTTTTATCGATGTGGAAATAGGACAGTTTCCTCAAACAAAACAAACGCTGGTGCCCCTTTTTGCACACGGCTTCACAATTTTCTTCAAAGTTCAGTTTTGAGTCAATAATTGTCCCAAGATATTTGTAAAATTGCACACATTCCACTGTCTGACCCTTAATGGATGTGACTTCATGTGTGTGGGCATGTCTTCTAAAATCAATTATCATGTCTTTTTTTACCCCACAGTCTCTCTCCCCAACATCAAGCCTCCTGCAAGAGAGCCACATCAGCAAGGGAAGGTGGAGTCATCAGTTTTATAAGGGGACATACCGTACCACCATGGGAGCAGGAAAAGCGTCCGCAGCTTTAGCAATATGTTACAAAAAAAGAAATTAAGGAATATAATGAAAATATTGTGAAAATTAACAGAGAGTCTGTGAAAATGTCTGTGAAAATGTACAGGTGTCTGTACATTTTAAGGTAGGCTCAGTATATCTTGATGGGTTTCTGTAAGGAACATCCACTATAATCAGGGCAGCCAATTAACTGAAGCGAAGTAATAAAGCTGTATCTAAAGTGTAATCTTAAGTGTTTTTACATAACATCTAAGGGTGGAGCTCTGGTTTATAACTTTTTAGAGAGGCAGAAAAGTACACAGTTCAGTCAAATATATGATTCTGAGGGTGACTCCCTCTTTTGTAATACTAACAAACTATTGAGGAGCTCTAATTAAGCTGCCAGAGGCACAGGAGAGCTGCCACAGTCCTACTGACAATCAATAATAAGATGCAAGGCTGACTCAACTGGCAAATCTTTATATTCAGTGTACAGCAATAATAAAATGTCATAAATAAGGTGTTCCTGATTGCACAAACACATGGTACTTGACCATACCCACAGATTATTTATTCACATCTCAAGTGCACCTTTGTTAGTCATTTTTCTGTTTCAGAACTAAGGATGATTGATCACGGCCCCTACCTCCAACAGCACACCAGGCATTCTGATGTTAGGTGTGGATGTGGAGTACTCCTAATGGAAACTTTATGTTAATAATTACAAGTCCTTGTTATGTATACTATTTCAATCCAAAGTATTATTTTTAACACATAGTGAGATAAATTGATTTTGAATACATAGTATTGTATTCAAAAACATTTTCTCTCACTATTCTTATATAATATATAGAATTGGGGCTATGGACACACACAAATTCTAGGCTGGACATTAAGTTCTATTCTATTCTATTCTATTCTATTCTATTCTATTCTATTATTTTGACAAGTGGTCATAAAATACACAATGCTGGGTCTGTACATGAAATACGAGTATTACCCAACCAGGACCCAGTTGATTGTCGTAATGATAATCTGTCATCTCCACTTCCATTCAAATGCTGTTGCCCAAAAACATGGGAGGATCTGACCAGACGTTGGTGACCACCAGCATCATCAGGAAACACTTCCTAGACAACACAGCAGATGGTCAGTCAGTGAGTCAAACCTTAAAGCGACTGTTGCTTGGCAGGCGAGCACGGTTTCTCACATGAGTAGCAGAGTCTGGATTCCCACAAGATCTGCATCAACATTACTCATCAGATTTTGCAGTGATACCCTGTTATTGGCCTCTGCGTGGCAGATAGCGACAACATTAGCATCTGACATGGATTTTTTGCACTTACCCCACAGTGTCTAGTTGAATCTTGAAATGAAATTCATCTTTTAGCGAAGAAGTCAAATTCTATTCCATTATATTCTATTATACTCTCTCAGCATGTAATTATTGTCATTTTGGGACACCTAATATCGTTGACATGAAACAAAGAAGCAATGTAAAGACAGAATATCAACCTTGACATTGAGTTGATTTATTAGAATAAATGCCCATCATTTTCTGTACAATTAAGCGGCCGTAATGAATCCGGGAAGGGGATTTAACATGAGCATACTCCAGAGAGAGGGGGAGAAAACTGTAGCACCAAACCAGGAGTATGACGAAGCCAAAGATCACCTCCTCTCACGGCTGTTTTCAATTAGTTTGTCCTTCCCCGCCCTGTCTGGGCCTCCCTCCCCTACATCAGGAAGGAAGAACACTTTCAGCTGGCACACATGTTGGGGCGCACGTTCCATTTATTACAAAAGGGAAGCAGAATTATAGGACAGAAAGCTGTAGAGATCATGTTGAGGAGGTGTTGCGCCACCAACCAACCGCCAAACCCCTCTTGGTTTCAGAATAATTCCATCTCAGTGGCTCACATTCTGTTCGAGGAAGCCGATGCTGTTTGACGCTGTAAGTTACTGAAGATGGGATGAGCTTTCCCTCAGAATTGCACTAGCTCTTTGAGCACATGTGAAAACCACTACAGTGGCTACAATTATAATTTCTTCCATCACAGCTGCTGCAATGACGTCATAATTAAAGCAAGATGACACGCAGGCAAATCACAGTGGTTAAGACTGTGGGTGATAAGATGATAGAGGCAAGACATAAGAAACGCTCTAACAGGATAGGGAATAAATATGTCAAGTCATTTGAATAATATGTTTATGCTCTACAACATACAAAACGTCTGTTTTCCGTTTGTTTCCTGTTGGCTTGTGGCTTGTTGTTGCTGTCACCACTCCCATTATTTCTATCTCTAGATTTTGTCTCCATTTTATTCTTTTTCCTTTATTCCCTTCTGTATGTAGTATATTTTATGCAAGCTATATGTGCCATCTTGTACCGCAATATACAATAAAAATCACACTAAAAGTTACGTGAGTCACTCTTACCACTAACTAAGTCAAAAAAATGGCTTCTCTGGAAACCGCAAAACCTTTCACAACCTGAGCGGGGTAGAGTTAAGAAAGTGAGCCACAGTGTATGAGGAGGGAATAACCTATTAGATCACAGATTTAGTTTCTGGTTATTTTTGGCACACTGCATTTGTGTGAATTGAGCTGAGGGTGTTCCCTCAGTCTGCAGAGACATTGGTTTTTGTCTGACTACTTCAGGGTCAGCTGTAGTATGCAGCCAATATGCACACGCATATTGGTGGGGTTACTGTCATTTACTGGAATTTGCGCAAAAATGCATATTTTGATGCTGAATACTGTTGGACACGAGAATCAGAATTCATAATCCACAACACTTCCAAAGAAATACAACTGAGGCAGGGAAACAGGGTAGGGAAACAATTATGATGGCACAAAAATTAGCCAAAGGTCAGCTCTAGTGAAGATAAACTTTACTGAAGTCAGTTAACATGATAGTGACATTATCCACAAGAGAATAGCCTATTTACAGGGTTACATAATTGTACAGTGTTTTCAAAATTATGACAAATGGCAACAAAACAAGCAATTAAGTGGGCCATGATTGCTTCCTAGTATTATGCCGTGTACAATATTCTAAACATCAATGACAACCTCAAACAATTCAAAGTTACAGACTAACCAGATGAATTACACCTTTTATCCACTCTAAAATCGTAAAGAAAAGAAAGATTTATGGCTCTGTCAATAGCGAGGTCTGTCTTAAGGGTCAAGATGCAGGTGGAGCTATTTTTGACGTACATCCACAGTGATTCTTTCAACTTCACAGGCACTCCTCTCTGTTGCCTATTACCTATTTAGATAGAGAGAGTGAGTTGGGGTCCAAAAGGGGAAATTTGTAAACCTTTGCATTAAAGCTCTGGTGCTTCACATCATGAGGCTCTGCCCAGCAGTAGTATTGTGTTCTGCAGTGCTGTGGATGCGGAGAACCATGGAATATAGTGGAAACTTAAATGACACAATCCAGAATATACATTTCCTGCTATGAGGCCTCGTGCAATGCATCATCCCTGTTGCCTGGACAACTGAACAACCACTGGAAAAAAATACAAGCATTCAGCCTATTAAATGACGAGTTAGGTGATGAGTCATGTCTGAATATATTTAGATACTCTACAAATGCTTTATAAGCCTTGCAACTCCCAGTTAGTCCTCACATTTTGTTATTTCCAGACAACCATTCATTTAAACTGAAATTACTCTAAGCTTTTCAGACTGTCAGGAGGATATTTAGTGATAAACCAAGCTACAGAAACATTTTATGCAGGGGCAAACACATTGTTGTAGTTGTTGAGTTGTAATCTTAATCTTAAATGTTTTCAAATTATCATACTTCATCTATCTAACAGTTCAAAAGTAGTGAGAAAAGGACCTCACTGTTGTAACATGAACACAGAAGGCTATAGGATGTGATTATAAGAATAGATCAGGAAAGGAGTGGTGAAGGAAAACTGAACATAAAATGTATTATAATATGTGATGAAAATGATCTGCAATAAGTTTGTGAACAATTCTTTGATTGGAATCTTGAAAGAATGAGTACAAACAGAACTTTTTTTTTTGTTTTTAAAGAGATCAACAGACACAAAATAGAACATATACAAGAATACCATACATCAAAAAGAAAAGAGAGAGAAAATAAGAAACAAAACAAATTAGAAAAGGTAACATTTTCTGAAGAAAATTTGTTTGAAAATTTGGTTCCTATTAGTGACTGTTAACATGGTGAAGAAACAGGGGGAGCAGTAAAGTAATATGGGCTGAATTATACTTTTGTACAATAACAACAGAAGGTGGAGTTTGACAGAAAGAGCATTGAGTTTGTGGATGACAGAGAGTCTTTACTGGCAGCATTTGTGGATGTCAGTGGTCTGCTGGTTGAAACAGAGTCTATTGTCCAAAGTGAGTCCAAGATACCTGAAGCAGTCCATTTCAACAGTCTCATTATGGATGAGTGTGATACCAACCAAAATACCAACCAGAGTTGGTGATGAGGAGCTCTTTTGTCTTACTGACATTCAGATGTAAGTAATTATCTGTACACCATTGTGTGATATGGGAAATGGAATGTTGAGGGCTGCTTTACATACCATCATATACATGGTCATATAACATACTACTTCATATATACATACTGTATACAGTATATGCACACATCATATACATCCTATACTAGGTCGTATACATACTTCATAAAAATTGTTTACTACATCATATACATACTATACATAATATATTACATCATATACTAGATCATATACATCATATACCATACTACACACAAACACACTCATGCCTATGGGCAATTTAGAGTCTCCAATTCACCTGACTATGGGAGGAAACCGGAGCACCCAGAGGAAACCCACGCAAACACAGGGAGAACATGCAAACTCCACACAGAGAGGACATTCTTACTGTGAGGCAACATTACTAACCACTTAACCACTGTGCCGCCAGGGTGTACCAGGGGTTGCTAAGGTGTTTCTAGGTGGTTGCTAGGTTGGACTAGGTGGTTGCTAGGATGTACTAGATGGTTGGTAGGGGGTTTCTAGGTGGCTGTTAGGTGATTACTAGGTGGTTGTTAAATTGTTGTAATCATAGGACAGCCCATAATAACAGTGTGCAGCCCACAAAAACTACAGGAGAGGCTGTAATAATACTGTAATAATCAGTACACAGCCCATAGCAACCATAGGACAGCCCACAATAATCAGTACACAGCCTAAAGCAATCAGCCCATGATAACCTGAAAGCAGTCTTCAGCAACCAGCCCATAAAAAACAATACAAAGTGTGGGAGCAGTGAGAGAGAACAGAGAAAGAGAGACAGACAGCATGAGAGAGCTAGACTGAGTGAGAGAAGTGTGTGTGTGTGTGTGTGTGTGTGTGTGTGCGTGTGTGTTTGTGTGTGTACGTGTGTGTGTACGTGTGTGTGTGTGTGCATGCTGGTGTGTGTTGTGTATGTTTATGTTGTGTGTGCATGTGTGTGTGGACACGTGTGTGTGTGCATGTGTGTGTGGACACGTGTGTGTGTGCTGGTGTGTATTGTGTATATTTCTGTATGCACACGTGTGCGTGTGTGTGGACTCGTCGTTGTGTGTGTGAACGTGCGTTGATGTGTGTGTTGTTTATGTTTCTGTATGCATGTGTCTGGGGGGGTGTTGAAACGTGTTTGTGTGTGTGTTTTTAGTAGCAGTAGTACTAGTACTAGTTGTAGTAGCAGTAATTGTAGTAGTAGTACTAATAGTAATTGAAGTGTTTGAAGTAGCTGAAGTAGTAGTTGAAGTATGGGGTTCAAGGACTTGAAGCAGTAGTTACCTCCGCCAACAGAGTTGCCCTGTTCTGTCTGTCTGTTTGACTGTTAGCAGGATAACTCCAAAAGTTACAAATGGATTTGCATGAAACTGTGGAAAGATTGGCCATGGGACCTGGAAGAACTGATTAACTTTTCACACCGATTGGACAAAAGGGGGTGTGGCAGTGGGCGTGGCTTCACACAACACAATGAAACTTGGGGGGCACAGAATTACCGAAATGTTACATGAAAATGTTTCCATCTCCTGATGTGAAACAAGTTGGTAAAGAGCGTGGCAGAAATTATTAATTTTTGGTGGAAATTCATGTGGAATTGGCACAATATGACAATTGCATAGCGTTGGCGGAGGTATGTGCTCTACCGAGTGCCATCTAGTTGCATTAGTAGCAGTAGAAAGAGTAAAAGAGTGAAAGGGTGAAAGCCAGCGTCTATAAAACAGCTAGAGAGGTGACTGCTCAAACTGAAGAAGCTGAAGCAGCCAATCAGAACAGCAATAATTTGTATATTGAAAACTGATTAGTTGGGAAGAAGAGTGAATTGTGACATCACCCAGCAGAGCTGAACACTCCACCAGTCATTGTCAACTGTGAATCGAATCTTTTAGAAAATACACGGTTATAATAACAGTTCAAGCTGAATTAATTTGCGAAAAAGTGTCTGGAAGATAATAGAATAGATAGAAGATAGAAACAGTTAGAACAATAAAGGTAAAAATAAAGAACTAAATAAAAGTGTATCAGTGTGACTTGCTGAAACAAGCACACACCTAAACATTGTCTTAACCTGCAATAATGTGCCACATTTATCCTGCTGTCATGGAATTTCTTCAATAAACAAGCTCAGTTGATTGCTGTTGATTTTGCTTTTATTTTCATGTGTATGGGAGAAAAGGCATCACCATAGCAGTGAAATGATTCTTCTCACCAAACACAGGATACAGGTCTAGTATGTACAGTATATGCACGCTTTGGGAGAAGCTAACAGAGAATCATGGAAAATTTCAAACAATGTGCCTGCAGTGACACCTACAGGCCTAATGGCGCATTCACAGTTCATATTCCTCCACATTTCCCTCTTTTTGATTACGTAGCTCAACTGAACATATATTCACAATACAGAGTAAGATACCATCTTCCCTGGGGCTTGAAACCTTCATTACAATATGTAGAGGTGTAGTTTTCATAAAAATTAAACCATAAAGATAAAAAATATACAATAAAAATAGTACAAATTAATACAAGGGTGGAGTTAGGGAGAATTAGGTAAAAGTAGAATAAAGGTGAGGTAGGTTAATAAAATTAGCAGAACCCATGTATGGAGCTAAGGCGTTGAGAGGTTCCTCATTCTCTCTGATAAAAAATGATCATATCCATTAACCAGAGACCTTATTG
This sequence comes from Centroberyx affinis, assembly GCF_046629955.1. NCBI lineage: Eukaryota > Metazoa > Chordata > Actinopteri > Beryciformes > Berycidae > Centroberyx > Centroberyx affinis. The sequence continues at coordinate 53,902 of NW_027282810.1, forward strand.
CAACAAGAACAGATTAACATATTCAAACAGTAAATCATCACAAAAAAAATTTGCAATACAATAATAGTACAGAGATTATTATGAAATAACATATCAAAAGCACTAATCTTATCGGACAACCAACCAAAAATTTAGTAAGGTTTTGGTGAGTGGACTGATCATTAAGATGATCAATGATATGAGCTATTGTGACATTATTGTAGTCTGGAATTATGTACAGCATTCTGAACCAATTACAGCACATGTTCCACCTTGACTAGCCAATAAATAATCTACTTTGTTTTTCAGAGAGACTATTTGGACCCATAGGGAGTGGTGGAGTGATGGATCAGTCCACAGATTAAGCAATTGTTGTTAGCCATAAAAGCTATGGTATGACCCAAGTTCAGATACAAATCATTGCAATGTCCATCCATGTTTTTCTTTTTCTTTTAATGTTCGCACAATTGTCCTGGGTCTGTGTTGATCCCGGTGACAGGGGACTGATGTCCTCTTCCTCAGGGCCTCTACTCCAGGCATTGGATCCCTTGGCATGGGATCAGGGTCACTTCCTCATCCTGGCCTGGTCCCCAGGCAGCAGCTCGACCTTAGAGAGGGGGCGAAGAGGTGTTAGTTCAGTTGACATTGACTTTCCCATTAGAACTTCATGTGGAGACATTTCTGTCTGTCTATTTGGTGTTGCCCTCATAGACATCAGTACACGTAAGGATATCTGGCCATTTCAGTCCTGTTTCATTACAGAGCTTAGCCAGTTTATTCTTTATGATGCCATTTTGCCTCTCCACAGCTCCTGCAGACTGTGCATGATAAGGAATATGAAAGCTGTGAAGTGTCCCTGTCACTATTACTGTGTAGTTTTCTCTGGTGCACCAGTATTGTGCTGCTGACATATTACACATCTCTTACAATACTGTTCTGCCTGCCCTGTGAAACCAGGTGCATACCACTGTGACGTTATTGCAGCTCCCATACCCCCTTTTGACACATGGGCCTGCTCATGTGACAACCTGATCAAAGTAGGAAGCATTGCTTGGGGAGCAACAACAAGACCATCAGGGTGACATCTGATGCCTTAAGATATCCAACAGATTCCCATGCCAGCCACTTAGTATCAGCACTTGTCTGTAACATAGCGACTTCATTACAGTTTTTCTCAATCGCTTAGATGCATTTTCCTAAATGCTAACCTCATTCTCAAAACTCTAAGTGCAATTCCCAAAACAGCCAAAGTGTTTCTCAAAACACCATGCCACCCATGCAAAAGAAACTAAAACTCTCAAAACATTAACCACATATGTCAAAACACACAAAGTCAGTCAATCAATTGTCACCAAACACCAACACTGTCACCAAATGGATAGCACCCTTTGATCATTGCTGACACAAAAAAATGCTAAGTATTTGCATCAAAACTGGACAGACTGTGTAGCCTATACAGTATACGTACAGTGCCATGAAAAAGTGTGTAAAATGGATTAAAGTATAGTCTGGAATGTGAGGTTCACAGATGGCATTAGGGTCCAGGTTGTCATGTTTCAAAGAAAAAAAAAAATATCAAGCTCTTCTCACTATATCCAAAAATACATGGAGGTGCACTTTCACTGGAGTTTATCTTCTCAGATATTGGACAGGTCAAACTCCAGTGAAATGCATCCATATGCATTTTTAAAATGTATTCATTTTTATCTATTTATTTTATTTTTTCTTAAAAATAACCTGGAATGACACGTCACACTGGCCTTTTTTGTATAAACACAATGCTTGTTGTAGTATTTTGCGTCAATGCAAGTGTGAAATGTACATAGCCGACTGACAAAAGTACAATCTATTTTGACCAGCATGTCATAGTTAAATGAGAACTGCGTCTACGCAATTCTCAGTTGCATTTAGTGTTTTGCAAAATGTGCTTTAAAATTTGCATTTTGTGTGAACACAATGAGAGCTGAAGTAGTGCCGTGGCCAATTTTTGAGAATGTGGTTACTGTTTCGGGAAATGCATCTAAGTGATTGAGAAAAACTGTAAAAGTAGGGGCAGGGTCACTAACAACAGTACTAACCCATCCCTGCTTGTAAAACAAGCAGGGATGCACATATTAGCACATATTAGCCCTAGCATTACATTTAGCAGTTAGAGAAGTGGAAGAAGTGTGTGCCTCACATTTTATGACAGACGATTTACGAGGAAGCAAGTAATTCAGCTGCCTGTACAGAACAATTGTTAGGGAACTTTGCACTTCCAGTGACTTCATGATCAGTGACTACTGGATATCTAGCATTTAAGTCTTGCCCATTAGAATGTCTACAAGAGCTGCCATCAATATAGAAAACACAGTCACTATCGGGAATACAAGTTTGTTCTGAATCTGGTCTGGAAGAAGTTACTGTCAGAACAGTTTGTACACAATCACGATTCCAGCAAATGGGCACAAATGTGGATGGCTTAATAGGTGGTGAGCGCTTGATAGTAAGATTAGGATTTGCCAAAAATGTTGCTTTTATATGGAGTTTCTAGAGGAAGTTAAATGTTTTGGCTGACTGTTGAAGTAGAATAGAGACAGAATGAGGTACAATAAGTAGGAGGAGAATCAAGGGTGAGGCGAGAGCATTTAGAGACACAGAGAGCAGCAGCAGCAACAGCACACAGACATGGTGGCATGTTGCTCAGCTTGGCAGCACTGCCAAGCTGAGCCAAGCTGTAATAGGCTACAGATCGTAGTGAGCCAACATGTGACCGTGCCAGAACCTCAGTGGCAAAACCCACAAAAAGGGAAAAAGGCAGTTTGTAGTCAGGAAAAGTAGTAGTCAGGAAAAGCAAGGACTTTTTCCATTGCACTGAAGGCATCAACCAGTTCAGGAGTCCATACAATGTCTTTGGGTTTGTCAGAGGTGGTGACATCACAGAGAGGGAGGTCCAGAGCAGCATAGTCAACTAGAAGGGCATCTGGATCCGGATCCACTTCAAAATTTAATGGGTTCTTCCTTGGCCCATGCTACACCCTTCCACAAAGTTTCATGAAAATCGGGCCAGTAGTTTTTCCGTAATCCTGCTAACAGACAAACAGACAAACAAACAAACGGCACTGAAAACATAACCTCCTTGGTGGAGGTAAATATCCATTGCCTGCCGTAGCCAGCGGCATCCAAGAAGGATAGCAGTTCACTTTTGGTCGGGGGAGGTGAGACAGAGGTTGGAGCAGGTATTCACACTACTGCAATAGTTTTTGTGAGCCTCTAAGAATATATCCAAGATATTTCACTTGAGGTTGGCAGAACTGAAGCTTGGCAAGTGAGGCTTTGAGACCTTTGTCAGCCAGAGTACTACAGAGTCTTTTTCACAGGCTTCTTTACTCCAAGAAGCAATCAGCAATGATTCAAAGCTCTGCTATAAAGAGTAAGTGATTCAGTATAGCCATAGCCTTGAGGTGCCCTTGTCCTCGTGTAGCTAACTGTAATGCAGTGACACCTAGAGGCCTAGTGGTGCATAGCTTATATTCACATTTCCTCCGCACTATATAACCCCACCCTTGACCTATCTCTGGACCAGCTCCTTACACCCCAGTTCCACTCTACCAGGAACCCATTAGCGCAACAATTTTCCTATCGCTTATGGAACATAAAGACCTTACAGGTGGACACATATCAAGCATCTTAATGCTCATTCCTTATATGATAGAGATGTGTCTACATAAAAAAAGAAAAAAGGAACATTAATGTCTGACAAATTTAGAATAATAATTTTTCTCAAAGAGCTGCCCAGCAGGTTACATTCTGGGATTTTGCATCACATCTATGTATGAAGTTATAGTGAATCAATTGATAATTACTGTAATGATTCCTGATGATATGGATGATAAAGATACATCTGACCATGTAGTATTCCAATTGAAATGCGTAGAATTTGGTTTTATTTCTTTTCCCCAAATGTCATCCAGTGGTAGAGTTTATGCGAGGCCTTCATTTTGCTTATGGCATCATGTACTTTACAATAAATGCCAGATTCTTTGAAGTATTTGATTGTTAGGCCACTGACACTTGTAACACGACTAAGAACGACATATGCTTGTCCTGATGAAAAATCTTTTTGAGTGAAACGACAACTTTATCTACTGTCAGTCCTGCCCATGCCAAACTTATGGGGAATTGCCTTTGTAAACCTTCACTATTTGTGACTTCATCTTCTTCTGGTTTTATGATGGTGATATTTCTTCCTTCAGAGTCAACTGTGCATGTTTTTGACTGTTGAATTTGGCAAACTTTGGGGTTGTCAAATACCACATAAATGGAATATGGGAAGTAATACTACTACCACTAATACTACTACTTCCCTCATTGTCTAGAATTTTGCTAACTACTGTATATTAAGTATTGCTCCATACGCACCATTAACAAGGCCGTCTGACACAATATTTTTCAGCAACATTATTCGAGCTCTGATTACTTTGTTTATATATTTTTGCAGACATGAATTGTACATTTTGTTATGATGTCCATCTTTTGGCTCTACTGTGCCAGTTGTGCCCACTTGTTAACGCTAACACTCATTCACCCTGCAAGCTGGAGGAGGTAGCTGGAGAATGTTGCTGCATGTCATGGTCCTGTAAGTTTATGACCATACAGGCTGATGTTTTCTATGGTACAAACAATATTTGCATGGTAGTAAATCATTCTGTTAAACTCTGGGCCTCTATATGAATGCTCACCTTGGATTATGGCACAAGGGATAGTAACATTATATCCTGTGTCTTGACAAATGTTTTGAAGTGAATCATAAGTAAGTGAAAAGCATGTGTTCTGATGAAATGTGATTTGGGAGAAAAGGGCATACACATTTTTGGCACACCCTATATGACAAACATTTAGTGCTGTCGCTCAATTGCTTGATGAACAGGTCTAACAACTCGCAGAAATCATTGAGTAAATTATGTCCGATTTGTGTTATGTGTGATGACCCCACCCACTCTGCTTGTCTTGCTTGTGTTTCCCTCTTCCTTCTGGAGGCAGGCTGGGCAGAGTGGGTCCCCCTGTCCCATTATGCCCCCAAAACACTCCCCCTTCATTGACACTCAGAGGTGTTAGTGATGTATCAGAAGGACCACTCAAAGGCGAGGAACTGAGGCGAGAGGGGGTATGAACATGCAGCAACAGCTGATTGAGAAGCATTTGCCACAAGCAAGATCCATCATGCTGAAATTGCTTTGGGACAAATAACTCACTTTAAGTCTTACCTGTTCAATTAACACCGATATCGCCTGATGCTGATTCTATGAACACTAGCTTTCTGCAAAATAAGTGAAGGCAGACCCAATTAATATACTTGTTGCCTACCCACAATCCTAATCCTCATTTTCTCCCCGTGTCTCCTGGGAGCCGCACAGCCTAAAATCCAGCAACACCAGTGTCCTGCTCTGCCACGCCCTGCCTGTCCCATATCTTGCTGCCCTGCCTCCACAAGACCAAACATCCTCTCATCAACTGTGTGTGTGTGTGTGTACTGTGTGTGTGTATATGTGTGAATATGGACAATCAGCTACATCAACTTCAACCATGCCCTTTGTAATACAGCCTCTATATAAAAACAGTGGACTATGGGACACCTTTGTGTGAGCGGCACTCTAAATAAAACTTAAAGCTGACTTAAAATTGAATAATGGAGACAGATATAGAGATTCGCCATTAAATTACACTACATTATGCAAGTTTGCACTTTTTATTTTACTTGACCACAAAGCATTTTTACAAATTCATATTTCCTTTTATGTTTCTGTTGATATGAAAGTAGAATCTGTTATGTGATGTTCAATGAATCTCGCCATGCATTCTTGGGCAACACCCCATTACGAACTAATAGGTTCAGTTTTGAGTGTTTACTAGTCTAGCAATGAATATGTTGGCCAATGTATGAGCACAGTGTCACATTCTCAGAAAAATAACCATTACCGCAATTACAGTACATCCTCAAATCCGTCTCTGACTTGTTTTTCGGGATGTTGTCTTTGGCTTTGAAAACAGCAACCACCCAGTGCCCTAATGTGATTGTCAGTTGCTTTGAGTCACAATGCGTCTTGTAGACTTTAGACTAGGTGCAGTCTGTGCTTTGCTGCCTCCCTTTGGTTAATTAGAGGCTCCACTGGCTAGTTGGTACTGTTTGAGCCTATATCCTTCAATACAGGTCCGAGGAAGGCATAGGAAGTTTATTATCTTCTTGGCAATTTGACTTTGGTGCTCACTTTCTCCAAACAGTACTCTTAAGAAAAAGGTTTTTACACACATATCAGCCAACTCTCCAGATAGCTCTCTTCTTCCCCTCCCGCAGCAAGGTCACTGCAGCATCACATGACTCACTGTCTCCATTACCCAGCACTCTGTACACTTTCCATTCCAGTGTTTCCCAACCAACACCAGTCCACTACCCAGCCCAAAATGCCTCAGCCTAGTCAGCTTTACCTCATCCTCCCTGCTCATCACAGCTCTGCTTCCTTCCCTCATTGATGGCTGGATGTTTAAGAAATGCCTCTCTTTACTCCCTCTCTCCTGTCCCCTCTCCCGCTGGTTATGGATTCCTTCTGTGATGATACTACATCACTCCATCCTCCCAACATCCTGCTTCCTTGGCTGCCCTATCTGCACCCTCGTTACCTTCTACCTGTACATGAGCAGGCACCCACAACATCCCTATACAGCATCCTTGTCTGCCCCCCACCAAATCAGATCTAGCTGTGGCTCCCCCATCTTCCAGAGCCGCCAGAGCAGCTGCCAAATCTGAACACACAACCAACACAAAAAGGTGAGGTGGGACGATGGGCGGGACGAGTCCCATCGACCAATTAGAAGCAAGTCCAGCCCTCACTTTCATCTCCTTCATGTCAGTCAACCCGTGGCACGATGCTGCAACGAAAATACTTTTTTTTGTGTCCGAAACTAATTTTAAATTTTGTGATTCCAAAAAATTGAAAAAAAAAAAACAAAAAAAAAAACAAAGAGTCTAAAATCTGAATGATTTAGCTGAAGAGTAAAACTTGTAGAAATTGTAGTGAAATTGTAGAAAACTGCTCTAAATCTTCTGTTGAATATAAACTGCAGTCTTAAATGTGGTCATCATACTCAGTGGAACATACAATGTGTGGACTGGATATCTGTGATAAAGATGTGTCCTGCCCTCTAGTGGTGGAAGGAGTCAGATACAGGCTTCTGTAAGATATGACGTAACCTTCAGTGGATGAGCAGAGGCTTGATGAAATGGCTTTATTGCACCACATATATCTCCCTAACTGGGCATCTTGAGTCTTCACCTCCCTCAGCCTGCTCACCATCACTTGTGCTCTCTGATATTGACCACCAGTACAGAACCCTGAAATGTCCAGAGACAAAGTGGGAGACATGATACCACTCTATAACCTCATAATATGCAGTCCTCTTAGCTGTATATTATGCAGAATAGCTAGGGACATCTTGAATTCATTGGAAAAGTATGCGTATCCCTGTCTCTTTGCCGTATATGTCTCATATTGTGCAAATAATAGCTCTGTATTACCCCAGGGAGAGGAATAGCAGCAGCAGCGAAGCAGTCAGACAGGCGGTGAGAAGCACATGCAAGGGGAGGAGGGGGAGGGAGTGGGGAGGACCACCAGGCACGGGGACTATCCGCCCTCCTGGGAGTAGAGACAGGTCGAATATCTCCTGCAGCTCCGCCTGGCCTACCACAACCTGGGGTGTCACTTGGAGAAAGAGGTGGAGAGAGATGGTGAGAAGGAATATTGGGAGGGGGGTGTGAACACAAATGAGACATAAAGGATTTGGTAAAGGAGGGAGGGTGTAACATAAGCAAAAATTGTAGACGATTAGGAGTTTGACTGGAATTTTGTTGAGGATACAAGAGGTAAAGATTCCTGATTTATTAAGTCTTTAAAAGTTGTAATAATTCCTTATGAGATTTTGGTATAATTATCATCAAGCCAGTGGTAGGCAAGGCAAGACAAACTTTATTTATATAGCACATTTCATACACAAGGCAAATTCAAATGTGCTTTACATAAAACACAAAAATTACATGATTTGTCTAGTAAAATGACATAAAAAAGAAAGAAAGAAAAAAATAGTATAAATACTTACTTGCTCTAAACCATGGCCACAAACACAAACAATTCATTCTAGCCCTAGCCACCAACATTGTGAGTTCTTCCTTGAGTTGAGCTCAGAAGAATGTCACAATGTGCGGTGATATATTGTACTGGTATGTGTTGTTACCTGTGAGGTAGTAGTACAATCTGACTATGGAATGCTGGCCTGAGTAGATCTCACACTGGTAGGTTCCCTGATGCTGCAAGCTGGCTGAGGGGATGGAGTAGAGCCTGTCCACCCCCACAGTCACCTCTTTAAACTGATCCACTTGCTGCGTTTTCACCTGTCAGAAATATAACAAAGCTGGGCGAACATTCTGTTGGCATGGATCATTTATGTGATTATGCACCAGGGTCGGGGTCAATTCATGAATGACCTAATCAATTCCAATTCAACTGAGGAACTGGAATTGGAATTTGAAAAAAAAAAAAAAAAAAACCTTCAGGAAACAGAATTGGAATTGAATTAATTAATTCAATGGAATTCTGGGACATTCCATGTTTTTTTTTTTTCTTACCATATATCTGAGATTAAATGTGGTGTTATATATTATCAATATTGAATATTGAATATGTTAAAGGTACTTTTCAGGTGGTATTTGCTGCATAACATATAACCATAATACATACATTATGATTGCATGTAATTGATTTGTTTAACTGTCTTTTATTTGATTAATGTTTGATTTATAATGTTTAGCATGTCAAGAGAGCCTTAGAAGTGGAATTTCATGGAATTTCATGGAATTAATGGAATTCAATTCCTGTCCCAATTGTGTTTCCTTAGAGCTGGGGGCAATTCCAATTCCAGTTCCAATTCCAGGAATTGAATTGGAAATTACATTGCAGTGCAGCGACCGTCAGACGTACCTCTGCTGCATACCTCCAGATCACCTCGATATCTTCAGGTAAGGGAAATGGCACATCGCACCACATACGAGTCCTGTTGTTCTCCATTACTTTGATTTCTGTAACTGAAACAAACACGTACCCACCCACACATACACAAGGCACGCACACAAACATGCACACAAACACGTACATAACATTCACAGGGGGGGAGCTCTTGCAGTCTGAGCCCTCCTAATGATAATACTTAAGCCCAGTCTCTGAGGAGTGGAGTAAAAGTGATGATATGCTAAACAGTGACTGTGCTGTACAGGGTTGATACGAATACCATGGTGTGTGGGAGTCAACTGTCACCTTGCATAAAGAAGCCAAGGACTTAAAGAGTACCTTGGGGGCTCGGTGCAAAAGATATTATGTGTGGAAATAAAACCTAGCCTTGGTCGCTTTTTCAAATCCCGACTTTCTGCTAAGAGCATTTCAAGGATCAGAAGCACCAAGTGGATGCTTGTGAAGGTGAAAACACAGTTATGTAAGACTGTGTCAAGTCTGGATTAGTATCCCATAATTTTTCAGTTTAAAATGGTGATGTAACAGGATCAGTAATCCAGTATTTTTTTGACTCAAGTGTGTTGGAGACATCATTAGTACTCACCTGGACAGTCTAGAGGGAACTCACAGGAGTCATACTGGCAGGTAATACAGTTGTATACAGCGCCTGCTTTCTGGAAACCTGATGGACCCATAAAATTTAAACATGACACAGACAAGACCAAGAGTACAGTGAGGAAATAGCACAGTATACAGAAAGTAACAATTAATGTAATGTCTACCCCTGAAACTTTAGGGTCAAGCTAACTTGCTATATTAATGACAGTGGCATCTGAAGATATTCTGTTTCTAATAACATGCATACTGTAAATATAAGTTTCCCAGACAGAAATTATGAATTAGAATAGATGAAATGGAACAAAACTAACCGCATGGAGGGAAACATCCGGAGACTGTGAAAACAATGCAAGACAAGACAGTTCGTTATCACAGATTTAGTTGACTTAGATGACCAAATGTGATGTAGATCAGATTACTAGATTTATCACAAGTGTACCGAAATACAAGTCAGTTCAACCTGACTGCTGCCTTTGTTCTCCACAGCAATTTGTGAAGCTGTAAGAAAGTAAGTGGTGTCCTTATCGAGATCAGAGGGAGATGTAATGACCTAATATAGGCATTACTATAGATGAAAAGATGAAGGAGAGGGGAAGGGGACATGTCTCACCTCTAGGCAGTTTGGAGGCAGCTGCAATGAAATTGTCTGCCGCTGTCTGCAGCCTTTCCTCATATACTGTATCTGATGGATGGAAAGGAGGAGTAGGAGGAGGAAGACAGAAATATTTGGCTCAACATATCTTGCTGAAGTGTGTGCTCTAGGGCGTCATTTTTGATTCTGTCATTTCTCCATTTCTTCTTACTTAACAATTCCAAGGCTCTAAGACTAATTTACTTGTGTAGTTATGTGGCTAACAAGGCAGATGGCTAGATACCATTATTCAGCTTCTTGTCAAACTCCTCTACCATGGGCAGGATCTCCGCATCCAGGATTTTCTTCAGCTGCTCATCATAGCCTTTTCCTGAAAAGATGAACACATATCACATAATCACAAGCCAGCTTCCTTCCTACATGTCCAGATGCACCCAACCTATTACTTGTGATTTGATAATTATCATGAATGAAATTTACTGATTTTATTGTGTGTGCCATGAGAACAAAAAGGACCAATTCTCACCTACTCTGCCAGCTTCAATTACTCTTTCATTGTCGTTGAATATACGGTCCAGCTTCCTAACGCAGGAGTCAACGTTCCTAATATTGTATTCAGTCAAAACGTGACCCCAACACAGCCGGAGACTGTCTCCCACGTCAACCAAGCACTGATAACAGCTTAGAGACGGGCTGAACAGCAAGCTGGCATGCAGGACCCACAAAACAGACATCCACATTTTACAGTAACACTGTGTGGAAAATGTTTCACTCTGAAGCCACATTCACCCATATAATTCAAGGCATGATGTCATAATGGCTAAGAGGGTGGGAATTCCAAGGTTTCACATTCCAGGAGAAGCTGCTGTAATCAAAGCTGTTACTATGAATTTGATGCCCATAGTAGAGACAGAGCCTAATATCCCAAGTGAAATAAACAGTGGGGTTTTGAATGTATCCTGCTTACACGGTTTCTCAGCATGCTTGGGTGGTGAGAGGAGAGCATCACAGCCTCCCCTCTACTTCCCTCCATTCTATTGTCTCTAGTCCCCATTTCCTGCTGCCTCAATGCACCAGTTTTACTGCAGAGCACAGAGATGGAGTGAGCCAAGGCGGGAGGGGGGAGGGAGAGGGGCAGATGAAGAGAGAGTTAAATGCTTATGTACGTAGAGGGATAAAGTGGGGAGACTGTCTGCAAGAAAACCCGAGAGAAATATATAAAGGATAAAGTCTAACTGGTGGTCTAGAGATGGGGAAACTGAGAATGAAAGCCAAGTAGAAAAAGAGGGATAAAAACGCAGCGCAGCAGAGGACACCAAAATCAATAGGATAATGAGCAGCGGAGAAAGTGACAATCCTCGCTCATGGGGCTGCAGAAATGTAAAAAGTAAGGGGGGAAAGAACGCCAGACAAAAGAGATAGCAGAACATGAAGGGAAAAAAAGTAAAGAAAACAAAGGGGGTATAATAGAGGAGGAAAAAAGTGAGTAGAAAGAGGATAGAAAGATAGGTGAAAGAGGCATGAAAGGACACGTGTGACAAACAGAGACAGAGAGAAGAGAGTGTGGGACTACAAATCAAGTCTACTGCCTCATCGCATCCTGTATCCCCCACTCCTCTCCCATCCTTTCCCATCCTCCCCCCCCCCCGACCCCTCCTCCCCAGTCCCTCACTCCCGGTGCATCTCCATGGTAACCAGACAGAGTGCCTAATACATGAACTTAATATATTTCCAGTGGCAGGGTGAGCTGGGTACTAATGCATTCATCTGTCTCCACACAGACAAGCCAATCAATATTAGGCAAGAGTCTGCTCCAGGACTGCCAAAGTCAGATAGCTAGTCAGACAGTCCAACATGGAATGTCCCGAATGTGTGTGTGTGTGTGTCTGTTTGTGTGTTTGCGTCTGTGCATTAAAGCGTGTGTGGGTGTTTGTATACAGCATGTGTCTGGCGACAAGGGCACTTTGATAGAATCTCCTCATACATGTCTACAGTATTTACAAGGACATAAAATCCACTCATTCACAGCGCAATAAAATGTTGAGCTGCCAAAGAAACTGGTGTGCGTCTGAACAGGACACAATTTTATAGAGCATGTTTTGGAAGATGACACACTTACATAGAAATAAAAGAAAAGAAATGGGAATAATAGTCACACAATTAAGCTGTACAATCAAGACAGAGATTGGTGCTTCAGGTACAATCGGTCCACTGCGCAAAGATCCTACATAAGAGGATGAATTTGAAGGAAAAAGAAAAAACTGTGTTGCCGGAGATCATTGCATACTTAACACCTCTGAATCTTTTTGTTATCAGGTAGTCAGGCATCGCTTGCTTTCGTCACAAATTCACACATGAAACCACTTTTTGCCCTCTTTTATTAATCAGGTAACACACAGAGTGGCTCATACAATACTTTCACAGTACAGCAACTTGCATATGTCGTACCAACAAGCAATCTGACTCCAATAGATTTTAGAAGATGACAAATATGACGGGGTCACAACCCTCGGCTGTCTTCCTACTGGCCCCCAATGAGGGCTCTAACACGAAGCCAGCCAATAGGGTTGGCCCCCTGAGAATTCTTCTGCTGTAGGAGGATTTGCTGTCTTCTTGTCCATGAATTCAGTCTGCCAGGGCTTGATCATATCATTCGACATGATAGATGTTGTATGTAGTTACAAGAAACACTTCAGAACAGCCAACATACTGAAGAGACATACAGTTGGATACTGAGGACTGTGAATGAAACATTTCTATTAGATCTGTAATAAAATGAGACATCACATCACAGTTAACATCTGAGAGTTTACTTTGTAAGATTCCAGTATTTGAAGCTGTCTGAAGCGGTGGTGATAATACCAAAGGGAACATCAAACATTTAAACAGAGGATTTTCAGTAGACACTCATTTTGCTGAGTAGAAATAGGCTCATTTTTACAAAACACTCCTTTTTTATGGCACGTTGAAACTGAATGCAGCCCTGTTCCCGAGGACCTCACCTGTGACCTGCTTTGACCTCACAGGTTAAGGGTCTCAGGGACAGAGGGGCATACTGGGAAATGAAAATACACAGGGAACTTTTAGAGACTTACAAAAGGACTGATAGACAAAATGTCTTTCAAAAAGAAAGAACCGCATAGTCGCTGCAATGAGACAAAGATATGACCTCATCTGACATTTGGATTCTGCGGCACCAACCAGCCTCTTGGTTTGCTGCAGAATAGAAGCAAAACTGATCAGTTCAATTAATACAGAATATCTAACAATAATCCTTATTGCCATATTTGTCCACCTTTTATCTGTACAGTAAACCTTTTGTCTTACAGAACACCTATCAGAAGCAAACCATTTTTCACAACAGGTACATAGAATATCAACAATGCTGCAGTGTAGCACACAGTGGATGAGACAAAAACAATTCATTTTAATGGTTGTTAAATGTAATTTAACATTGCATTTTCAACGTTATGTATTGAGCTAGCACTGAAAACAATTAATGCATAATAGCTTTTGAGAGAGCTCATTAAGCTAAAAGCTCATTTAAACTCGTACATATGTAAAACATGTAAACAGAATCTTACCTTAGAACATGAAATGCATGTCGTGAAAAGGATCTGAAAACATATCAAATCCATCTTGATTCTTAGTTATTGCAGAGGTATAACTTTCATAGTTCAATCTTCCAAAGCTCCCCTATACAGGAAATTAGTCAACCAAAATTAAACCAAAGTCAGTGGAATTTTACATGGCATTGATCTCAAAAGCTTGATGACATCTCCATGCAGTTCTTGTTTTTAACAGTTCCAAGCAAAGAGTAAAACAGGATCTGTGTTCTTACTTACCAGCTAAGATGAAACTAGTTTTTCATGGTTATGAAGACGGGGAAAGGAGAAGGGCAGGACAAGGAAGACCTGAATCCATTTGGGCAAATCTGTAAGACGTCAATCTGTCTGTGAGTGAAGTGAGACAACAGCACTTTTAGAGACAGTCAAACACCTACGAAATATGAACCTACCATCGAAATGTTCTTTTTTTGTTATCAATATAGACAAATTATCAATGCAATACATACATTTTAGTGCAGAAAGACAATTCATTGCGTAGAGATATTATAAGCCAATGCCACCTGCTGGTAGACAGACAGAATGACACATATTGACTGGGAAAGACTGAAATAAAAATTGTCCTAATGGTGTGGAATATGGAAAAATTTGCATTTTATGATACATCTGTCTTGGTAACATACTTTCTCTTTATATAAAAAATCTGTGTGTGGATGTGAATAAAGGTGCAATCTGCGTATGTAATGTGCTGCATCAAATGAACAGCATTTTTATATGCATTACCTACAGGTTGATTTTATATGCTACAGGCCTAAATGAAGGCTTCAAGAATTTGGAAAACATATGTGTGATTTTAGATCATTTTAGGTAATGCCGGATCTGACAGAAATGGCAGCTGGAACAGACCAGAGGGAATAATAGAGACATTTATCATAACTTCACCTAGAAATGAATTATGTATTTGTCTGCGGTAGAGGTTGCATTTCAGGTAAAAACTGATTCAAATGTCATAATTCATGTCAGGATTAGTAAAAAAAAATAATTACAATAATTTCAATAATTCAGTGGAAGATAGCTCATACACATAACACAACAGAAATGCAAATTTCATATTGAACATTTTGATTCTACAAGATAATATATGACAGCAGGTGTAAATGCGTATCAGACAAATGGCCAATCATAAAGACAACATTTAAATCCTTTGACAGCAGCTAATTGATTTTGAAAAAAAAGATCAATTAGGTGAATTTAAGAGGCACCATTTCTCATTTCAGATGCACAATTGAAGGCTGTCAAAGGAAGGGAGAATTACAGAAAAAGTACAGTGCTATAGATCAAACTTGAAATGAAAGGGTGGAAAAGAAAAATGTTGAGCAGGCAAAAACTCAGAAATGACCTGTCTGCAATATGTAGCCCAGACATGTGCACACTAATTAAACAGCTTTTCACAAAAGCATGTGCAAACACAGACACACCATCAGCATTCATGCTCTATCAAGTATATACAGAAAAGAACTACGTACACAAATGCATGCACATATCTACACTTAAATACCGCCACTTGTTTTAATTATAGAATTGTATCAGAGGAAAGGATCTAAATAATTAGTGATGGAAAAAGTTTGAGTTAAAAACGCTTGTAGCCTCTACATAAAAGATTAACATGAAATATATTTTTAATGGCCAAATCTTGATCTGTATTCACCTTGTGAGTGAAATTGTGAGAAATGATCCACTCACAGCCAGCCTCTTCCTTTCTTTTCCCATTCAGTGTGAGTCTGAGTCTGTGTTCCAGGCTTGCTCTGTACTGAAACAGCTCTCTCTCTCTCTCTCTCTCTCTCTCTCTCTCCCTCTCTCTCTCTCTCTCTGATGGCTGGCTATGCTGGGGCCAGACAGAGAGCCCAGTGGCAGGTAGGTTACAGACAATAGTATTGATTCTATTATTCTACTTTCTACCTACCTACCCGACTGCCACCAACGTAGATACAGTAGCTCACCCTTTGTCTTCACAGAGCCGCCAACAGAAACACCCAGACACAAAACTGCAAAAAAATAAAATAAAATAAAAAAAATGCATGCTTACTTGTGGGCTCACATGCTCCCTAAAGCACAAGCACACTAAACTGCCCAGCGCACACGCTATCAAACACTTGCACATGCACACAGAAGACACACACACACACACACGCATTTACCCTCCTTGCTGCGTTCATGGTCTAATTCTCCAGTCTTCTCTCTTTGCATATTAGAGCATCAGTGTCGCTGCTGCATCCATTGTACCTCAAAGTCTCTTCTCTTCCTTCCTCTCTCTCTCTTTTACACTCTCTAGTCGTCATCCTTCCATCTCCCTCTTTTTCCTTTCACGTTTTTCAAGCCTCACGTCTCTACTAGCCCAGTAACCCCCCCCTTGCAGTCTGTGAGCTACGTGTGTGTGCGTATATGTGTGTGAATGTGTGAGAGATGGAGAGAGAGAGTGAATAAGAGTGCAGTGTGTGTGTTTGTGTGTATGTGTGTGCGGTTGGGTGTGTGTGCATGCATGTGCGTGCGTGAATGTGTGTGTATGTGTCTAGGAAAGAGAGGAACTGTGTGTGAGAGACAGGGGAGGGTGGCGGAGAGGCTAGCAGAAAGTAGGGATGGAGGGGGAGGGTCAGAATCTCTAATAGGATGAGAATAGAGAGAAAATACTAAGCCCAGGAGTCTCATGAACCTGAGAGCCTGACATTACTGCCTCTTCCTATGTTTACAGCAACCATACCATCATTAAATTGATTACAAGATTTATGGTCTAGCTCATACAGTACAGCAAATGGCAGCTTGAGTGACATCAAACACACTAAATAAACTGCTCGATGAAGTGGCGAGAAACCCATTGTGGAAAGCTGTGCCAACTGCAAAGAACGCCTCGGATGTTTGATGATCATAAAACTTAAGCACAGTCGGATGTTATTGTCAACAGAAATAATCAAAACTCTGTGGAAATGGAGGGCGCTCGAACCAGTGAAATATCTGGAGTACTGAAACACAATGGCACCAAGGCAACGTATTTTGAAAACATGAAACACGCATGCACACCCACTCCAAAATGTCTTCTACAGTCCAATTTGCTGTTAAAATTGTTTTGGTTGCATACATAAATTAAATTGCAATAGTTGTACATATTTATATTATGCATATTTATATTTTTTATCTTGTGTAATATATTTTCATCTCCTAATATATATATTTTTGAATGCATTATGCCTGTTCGGTTGCCCGGGCAGTTCAGATGTCTTGGGGCAGGAATTATATAGTGGTACTGTAACATTTGCTTTAACGTTTGTGCTACTCAGCTGAGAGAACATGGAGCTTCTCATTGGTACATTTGTGTTTGTTGTGTAACAGAATCATACGGCCCTGAGGGAAATTTAGAAATGAAACTAAATCTAATTTAGGCCCGCTGGTTGACTGTCTGTTCTGTGAGATGGAGCATAAACACTACACTTGATGTGTAAGCATCATTAATGGTCCTAAACTGTTCTGACCATGTTGTACAACAGAGAATATCACCAATGTGTCAAACATTTAGAGCAAATGAGAGTGGAATTGAAAAAGGAAATACATTTGGACCAAATAGACAAAAGTTTTTTTGTTTTTTTTTGCCTTCAACACAATGCAACTGATGCCAGTGATAATAGCTCTCTGACTGATAACTAGTTAACACCATGGCTAGCAAAAAGGAAAATAAATTGAGATAAATGAGGGTAAAGGTAGTCACATCAATCTCTTGTAACATTTAGCCAGAATTTTAAAGCCAGTCTGAAAAGCAAGAACTGTCAAGCAACGTGATGGAAACTGATCAAAAAGCATTCATCTTCACCTTCTTTCAAAAGGGTTTCAGACGGAGTTTCGATTCCATAATCATGCAAACGGACACATGAATATATACAACTATACATTCATAATACATTATGAATATTCATTATATACTCGTAATGCCTGCACAAGTCGTTGTACACTATGTCACTTTAGCCTCAGGAATTACAGACACGTACTCTGTAATGCTTGGATTTATTTTGTGCTTTCATCCTATTCAGCACAACTATCATGGTACACTGTTCCAACGCACTACAGGACTCTTACCATCCCCCTCTATAGCTGCAATCATACTGTATGCCATGCTACCTGAATTTGCATAGAGTGCTGAATGTCTATATGTGGAGTGATATGTATAGTCTATTATATGTTTTGCACTATCCCCTTGCACTGAATGTGATCCTGTGCAGTGTGTGCCTGCACTGTGTCTACTTATGCTACAGCGTGCTCTATATGTCCCTGCACCAACGCCACAAAGACTCATTCCTGTATATTTATTGCATATGACAAATAAAGTGATTCTGAATACATTATAGAGTACATCAATTTCCCAGTGCATGGGTGTTTTCCCGCTCTCCTCTGTCTGTCCTCTTGCCTGCTTGAGTACAGTAAATCCACACTACGTTTGAGCACGTCCTTCTGAGCTAGTGGCTATTTGGAAGCCATTTTGGCTTAAAAATAAGCAAAAGCAGCTCTCTTGGCACGGGGCAACGACAGGGCCTATGCTTTTGAGTGACAAATGCAGAATGTCATAGACAGGTGTGTGTGTGTGTCTGGGTGTGCATGTGTGTGTGCTTGCGGCTCCACTCCGCAGTGCCACTGAGAGACAAAGCACTGGGAGTGTTCCACAGGGATGACATCATCAGTCTGGGATGGTGTCTGCCTTGTCTGTCTCAGGACTGGGTTTCTCTAGTTCGCCATTATATCCTGAGAGACTGGAGACAACATCCATTCTGGCAGCACCCCCTTGCCAATCATGTTTTCACAACCACCACCCGAAAAAATAAAGAAAAAAGTTATGTGTATAGGGTAAACCAAGCTTTACAGAAAGTAACATGTTTGTTTTGACGTGGCTAGCTTCACTGTGAGTCTCTGCTGCAGTTGCCGCATGTTGCTCTATATTGGGAGAGGTTGGGGCATTCTACACACGGCTTTTACCTTGATAGCTATCTTTATAGCTGCATACATGTGCTGTGTAGGAGCATGTGTTTACATGTGTATGAGAATCTGCCCGCACATATGCAGAGTTTGAAAATGAGTAAAGACCAGCTGTATCAAATACCACGTTCACATAGTTCGTCAATGGTATCAACGATCTCTTTTGCCGTATGACAAAGAGAGGTGGGGTGGATATCGCTGCCTCACATGTACATTATCCTTGCCCCACACACCTTGCAACTGACAGACGTTCAGCTGTCTACTATGGCAGGAGAGCGGTGTTGTGTGGGGATGATAAAGAACACTACAACTGACAGTGCCGAATCAGCACAATTCTGATATATGCCCCTTTTTTCCCCTTCCAGGAGGGGAGGAGAGCCGGCTGTAACGCACTGCAGATGGCTGCTGTCTCAACCACCAGTCAGACACACTGAGGGGATGGGAGGGGGCAATGAGTGTTGGCGTGCATGTGCAAGTGGTATGTCTGTGACCAGGTAACATGTAACATGGAAGTACATGTTCCATTGTCCACAAAAGAGCCAAGATACACAGAATGTGTGTGTAGAAAAAGTAATGCCAGGTACAAGCCGTCCCTCACATGGAGACATCACACTGAGACAAGGCTGCTTTCTGACCTGTTGTAGTATACAGTGATAGACGGCTCTAGTAAATTACTGCCAGGTACAGACAGGGAGACCTGAATTTTCATAGTGAAACAGTATATGATGTATCATGTCTATGTATGGTTTATTGTCCATTGTGTTGTTTTTCAATAGCTGTCCTTGGAGAGGTTGGTAGATATACAGTAAATGGGGGTTTGGTGCCCTTTTTCAGAGGCACTTCAGCTGTATTGGGAACTGTTGATTGCTAGTATCCAACCAAGAACCTGTCAACTAATATGAGATCTTCTTGACAATCCTTTCCAACTGCTACAGATATTGTAGTTACACAAAATGAAAAGTTATTTCATGGGGAAGTTACAAGATTTCACGAGGACTTTCCCCGAGTGAGGAAATGATAATATCTGATTAGACCTTCAGAGAGTGAAAGGCAATGCAATTGAAAAGGACGAGTCATGTCATTAACCACTAGAAGATCCTCCTTGCAGGCTAACAACATACTTACCTCTCTGCTGGGGGTATGTTAGACGTGGCAAGAAGTGACTCCGCAGGGAAAGCTAGAAGGTTGTACAGTTATCTCCGTGCTGTTTATTATGCGAAACCATACAACCAACTACCTCACACTGCAGAGCACAGACTGTAGAGCTGCTCTCCAGACAAGATCTTCACCAGCAGGACGTGGGCTTGTCTATATATATATAAATTATATATGTATATATATATATATATATATATATATATATATATATATGTATAAGTGTGGATATGACTATCCACTTGCCTGCCAGTCAGCGAATTAATCCATGCCTAACTTTTTAATGTCAACTGTGGTATGGCTGTCTTACTTTGTGTATCTGTCTGTCTGATGACTGATCTAGCTGTGAGCTGTGTATCCTCACAAATACAGTAGTTAATGTCTTTTTGACTAAATCATTCAACCAGTTTGGAAATTCATTCATCACTCAAAAGGGGATTTACGGCAATGTTTTGTTGTGCTAAAGAATTATTTTATTCAGCATTTTTCTTTGGTCTCAGAACCAGGCAAAAAACTTGATTCTCTCACATATTAAAGTATTCACTCCTTTTCTCCCTTGGGCTCAGTTGGGGGTGTATGTCTGTGTGTGTGTGTGTGTGTGTGTGGGAGGGGAGGCAAAGAGGGTAGGTAGGATTTTTTTTTTTTTTTTATCAGCTAGGGAAACTAAGTGCAGCTGAAGATGGGAGGTGGAGGAGAGGTGTAGCGTGAAGATATACGTCTACAACATAAGATGAGGAGTGACTCCAAAATCAGCAGGGAGGATTGCTCTACCATTTGGGTTAGGGTTAGACCAAAAGTATGAATTGGTTATGGGCAGCTACTGGAAGCCAGTGGAGGGACAAGAGGAAGACTGGAAGGACAAAATTATGAGACAAAAGACATATTATTACTGCTCATTGCATGTCCTTGAAAATACTTTTCTACAGCAGTGTCACAACTCCTTTAAATACACAACACAAAACTGAAAGTCAACAACATTAGAACAGAACTATGAAAATCCATTACCACGCATCTGCGCCTCTCATGAGTACTACAAAGTGTTTTGAGTTCTACAGACTATACTACCTTAATTCAGAGTATTTCATTTCTATTTCTAAGGCGTTGTTGCCCCCTACTGGTGACTGTGCAAGCTTCTCCTCCTTACTTCTCTGTTTGAGTCTCCCCAAACTCTGTTCCTTCATCCCCACACAAGAGTCAGCACTAGAATATTAGTAAAAAAAAATGCTGCTTAGGGAAAAACAGGGTTTAACTGTCCTGTCATTGTTGTATACAGGCTATTACAAGTGCATCATTCCTTATCATTACCCATGGTATTCATATCATTCTCAGGAAAAGCTATTATTGAAATGCATAGCTGCTGCCCTACATACATTTAAATGCACTGGTCATAATTGATGCCAACTCATCATAAATCCCTGTGCTTTGGCTTTGGCGCAAACATAATAGATTTAGTGTGCAAAGTGCAAAGTTTTACCTGGGAGAAAAATGACCTGTAAACCTCTGCATTGATACTGTTATCACCACCAAGTGTGTGGTCTGATGTGAGCTGTGATGCCTAAATCTGGATGACGTATGCTACACTTCAGATTACAGTCAAAATGGAAGTTCCCTCAAGTCATACAGTCAGACAAATTGGCTAAAATTGAAACTATTTTGATCTGTGGACCCTGTTTATAGATGTGGTTATTGTTGTCAGCTAGCACATTGCAGGCAGAATGCAATGTTCCAGCAGCTACAGGCCAGTGTTATATTACCTTGGACACAGATTCCGACGTAACTAGGACAACGTGATGTGCTGTGTGAATGCCATTTAAAGAATCTCTCAGCACCTTATAGTAATAAAATACCAGTATTATCAACATAAAGAAGGTGTCAGATTTGCGCATGTTCACAAAAAGTGTAAAATTAAGAGCATCTACTGAGTCTGTAACAGTGACAAAAGAGAACAGGCTTTGCATCTTGTGCATGAAAAAGCTGCATGGCATGTGGGGTTTGAGGGATCCATCTTCCAACAAAGGAACATCACAACGTATTATCAAACAGAAGACGAATAAAGATCAGTGACCGAGCTTTGCCCCACCTATCATTCTGCAGACCTCTTGTTGAACTGTGCGGCACTTCTCTATGGATTAACCTCGTCCGTGACAAGAGAGAGAGAGATGCGCACGCAGAGACGGCCCGCCTCAAGTCTGCCCTTTAACCAATCAGACCAAACATTAGGGAACAGGGGAACCATTAAAATGTTGCCAGGTGAATTTCTTTCCTATCTTCTCCTTCCTTCCTTACTTCCTTCCTCCCTCCTTTTTTCTTTTTGGAATGTGTTCAAATTCCTAATCCCCTCCTGTCTGCCCCTCCCTCTCTCCTTCTCCAGTCCCTCTCACTCTCCTGTCCCAAAGTGCACCCCCCCCCCCCCCTTCACTCACTCAACCTTTTCTCTGCTCCAGCCCTCATGGGTCCCCATTTCCCGCCTCTTACCCTTTTAACCACCCTCTGTCTTCATACCCCCTCCTGCCTTTTCTATCCACATGCACACACACACACACACACACTGGTTGGTCTTTTATACCCACAACCTCCTCTACTTTATTCCCCGTCTGCAATATTTTCACAGTCAAATCACGCAGAAATGCAGTGTGATTGTGCCAATGTCAGCTATCCTTCTCTCTCTCTCTGTCTCTCTCCCCCCTCCTAACCAGGCCTGTCTGTTTGTCTAGTAGTGAAAGGCTACTCCACTATGAAAAGTGACTGGGGCAATCCTTAAATGCTGCAGTCTCACTTCAACTTCAACATTCTGCTCATACTCACAGAGAAAAGCCAAGACATTCTGTCCATATATAACAACTTCACATCACTCTATTTGATGGACATCACCTCGTGTTTACGATCCTTAAAGCCCATCTTCAGCATGTGAGACCTTCACATCATTCAATAGTCAGTACAGCAGAAAGCTGTCTTTCAATGGAGTGATATGTGATGAAGTGAACATGATGTAACACTGAGGAAAAAAAAGAAAGATGGGAAAAATTTTGTTCATTTGAAACTATCCTCTGGACAGAATGTATCCGTTGATATTCAATGTTACAGTGTATATTTTAAACATGACATTACATATAGAAAGTTTCATCAAGTTGGGGTTCGTATGCCAAATATGAAGACATCACCTCTGCCACTCCCTTGCCATGGAGTAAGGCATG
This sequence comes from Centroberyx affinis, assembly GCF_046629955.1. Classification (NCBI taxonomy): domain Eukaryota; kingdom Metazoa; phylum Chordata; class Actinopteri; order Beryciformes; family Berycidae; genus Centroberyx; species Centroberyx affinis. The sequence continues at coordinate 77,054 of NW_027282810.1, forward strand.
CAATGTCTCTGAGTGTGGATTACATCACAGCAATGTTGCAATGTAGTCATTTGTAATGTAAGAGGGTAAAGCTCTGATCTGCTGAAATATGCATGTGCTTTTTCTCAGTTGAGAGCAATGCTCTATCCTACACTAATCTGCTTCAGTTGACGCCAGCCTCATATACCAAGGTGGCAAAATGAATGTTGCCATGGGAACCTTTTGCCTGGCAACCCCTACAGCCTGGCAACTAGCCAAACTGTTGCTACGGCACAGCTGTCAATCTCTGCTGGGCTGGTGTGTCAGGGCTTTCTGTAGTCACTCCCTTCAAACGTTCCAATCAAACGCATGATGGTGAAATGTATTCCAGACATTTTCTGTAGTGGAACTGACCTATTAAAGTTAGAGAGGTGTGGTGGGGGAGCGGGAGGCAGAGGGAGGGGGGGCTGCATCTGTACCAAAGACAGCATGGGCCTTCTGCCAACGAAGCAGCAATGAAATGGTACCTTGACATTTGGTACACCTTGGAAATTAACATCACTCTGTGTGTTCTGTGGTCCAGCTTGAACATTATCACATAAACCTTAGATAAAATTAAATAAAAATGAGATATTGTGACTTAAAATTGAGAATATAGATAGGAGGCCTTTTGCAATCTTGGCTTTCCCACAGCATCTGGACAGCTGGAGCATTGTTCTGCATGTATTATCGGTCACTGAGGCATGATGAAGGGTTAACATGTGATGTGGCAGCCTGTGTGCAGGTGTGACTTAGTTTTTGAGCAGGCATAACTTCATAAGTCAGAGAGCACCTGCCAAATGTTTATGATATAATTTGTTGTCAATTCATGTGGATTTTAGAGACAATACTTTTGCCTCTTGAAAGGCCTGAAATCCCTCTTTATTACAATCTTATATGCTCATGGGCTCAAATTGGTCGACAGGTAATGATGTGTATAGAATTTTATATATATCATTTTATATATTATTAAAGTTATATATAATTTTTATAGTCCCTTGGCTCACGCCATCTCAAAATTACAGGGAAAACAAAGAAATTCTGGGAATACCAACTGTCTGAATGGCATTCTAATTATGCTAATTCAAGGGCCCATTTCTGCAGAATTGTGACTTCTTGACTGCTTATGTAAAAAAACCTTTGTCTTTAGTCGTAATACACCTTAGTTTCTGTTTACTTTAGCTTCTATTCTAGCATTACAACATGTTTAAGAAGCACTGGTGGAGTCTTGGAGAGGGTTTATATGTGACAACAGAGCATGAAAGCATTCATTCACTATTTTCTTATACAAAGACAAACACCCTGCCTGATGCTGCTGGAAGATTGAAAAGAACTATGTAAATTCATCTATCACAGTACCACAGCTGTCTTGAATCTTACAATCTACAATCAGGCAATGCACATGACTGAAGCATGGCAGAGCACAGCTACAACACGAGAAATACTGGACTAAGATCCAGACTGCAAATAGAAAATGGGGTTTATGTAGTTTTTGTTTGTGTAACTTTCAACATGTTGTCTCCTTGGCCAGGGTTCACCTGAGATAAAAACAGAGATGTTCATCTCAGTGTGACTACCCTGTATAATTAATCAAAGGCCTGATGCTAAAAAAAAAAAAACAAGCTGTTTTTTTCCCTCATGCCAATTTGGTACCTCTGTGAATTGTTGCCACTCATATCAGCCAGTTATCCAGCTACCAAAGCTTAAGAACAGCCATGGAGATTACCAGACCCAGGATTCGGGAAACAGATGGAATGATGGATGGAAGGTTGGATAGCTAAAAACTTATAATATAGTATAATAATAGTATAATAGAGAAATGTTGTTACCTTGCGAGCACTCCACTGTGAGTGTGTACCAGGTGTTCCTCAGAATGCAGGAGATGGCCCACTGAAACACACACAGAAAGCACATTGGTACCAGGGAGTCAAGGTGGTCTAGTGAAAAGATTGACTGTTTCATAACCAAAAGGTCACAGGTTCAATCCCTGCAACTGTTGAAGTGTCCTTGGGCAAGACTATACTTACTCACTCGTACGTTTCCCTGGATGAAAAAAAAGCATCAGCTAGATGACTAAAATGATGAGATGAAACAAAGATAATGACTAAAACTGTAATTTGTAGTATCGTTTTGAGTAATATACCGTAAACTACATTTGGAAAAAATTAGGAAATCTTTAATTCTGTAATGTTTTAATCTTTAATGTTCATTGTCATGAAGGCAGATGCCCAGCATCTAATCTACAAAGTCAAATTGGAAACAAGGTGCAAATATGAGTTCAGGATTTCTGCTCTTTTTGTGATGTGGACATTTTCCACTGAATGTGAGTGTTTTGACACCAGTATTTAATCACATATGAAGATTTCTCTGCCCTGGGTCAAACAGGGGGCATTGTTAATTAGATAAACTGAAACAGACAAACACAGCTGCAGTCCAAGTAATTCAATTACACAATCAATTATCATCACATAAAAGAACATGTGATTCACTATCTAATGCTAGTAATGATTCTGTATGATATACAGAGTTAACAGTACAGAGTAGAGGGACTAGCAAATTGCAGCAAAAAGCTATTCACTGTGCAGAGTAAATTACATTATAATTAGCCTAATTTCAAAAGCTACACTAAAATCACATCAATACGTTGCTTTCCTTCTTGAGTGCTTTCATTAATACATATTTAGATATTTACAACATGATCCCAACATGATCAGCATACAGCTTGCTGTGAACACTTGCTGTTTGCTAAGTGGCAATTACTTGGGATAACAATGTGTAACAAAGTAATAAACCCTATTAGACACTATCATTTCACAGTTTCAGTGCTGGGAGGGTATCAGGGAAGGACATTACCCACGGCATACACTCTAACATAAATTCTGTTTCATGCTTCATTTTCTCTCTCAGATCACTGGGGGGACTTTTGGATACACATTTGAGGATGTTTAATTCCTGATATCTAAATGCCATCTAAATACATACTACACACATGCTTTCCGCAATCTGGACAAAGCAATGCACCAGCTTGGAGTGCTAAGCCTCCTGCTCGGGTTTGATAAATATAACTTCAAAAGAAGCAGCCAAACGGCTTCAGCTGGCCGACTGCACAATGAGCATAATAACTCCCCACCCCCTGGGAGCTCCAGCCTAGTTCATTTACCCTTGCAGAGCGCTGCCATGTCTGTATGTGCACATGTGTCTTTGTTTCACTGTGAGCCTCTCTGGCTCCCCACCTCCTGCTCTGTACAAAGCGGATGTATAGAGGAACCTCTTGGACCTCATTTTTACAGAGGAAATGCGCCCCCCTCCCTTTCCTCCTCCTCTCCCTTCTATTTGCCCCTCGCATGTAATGCCTGATTGACCACAGCACCCCTTAAAGAGGTCAAAGGGCAGACAAAACAGTCTGGTGTCATGGCAACCTGTGTGCCACCAACTAGAATGGTAGGGGGGAAAGCAGGGGGGTCAAATGAGCTGTCAGTCAAACCTTTTAGAATCCTGCCTAGCGTTTGGACGAGTGTGTGTGCACGTGCAAACATACATACACAAATACACACGCATAATGCACCTGCACTATGAAAGAGACCTGTCTAATTTGCACTCCAGAATAATGTCATAAAATCCCTCAGAACAATGCAATTAAGTGTAGTACCTATCAGAGTATCAGATGATGTGCATGATGCAGTGTTGTGCAAGAGAGTGAGAAAGCAAGCAAAAGAGAGTGCTTGCTGCATGTGTGCATGCGTGTGTGTGTGTGTGTGTGTTTGTGTGTGTGCATGAGAGACACTCCTGTGTAAAAGGTTCTTTGTGACCGCTCGATGCAGTGGCGGTGTATATGTGATGGGGGAGGGGGGCTAACGGATAAATGGGAAGCAAATGCATTCAGATCAATACTAAGCTGAGAGAGGGTGAGTGGGGTTGAGCAGAGAGAGTGGAAGGTGGTGAGGAGAGAGGGAGGGGCAACGGAGGGACTGATTAATCATTCCTGTATTGTTATTGACTTTCTGTTAAGGGGGTGAGTCAGACTCAGAATTATGTGGCTGTGTGTGTGTGTGTGCGTGCGTGTGCGCACGCCTGTGTTGTACGGTATTCATTGAGAGTACAAAACCATCAATTACAGTCCCAGACTTCCCATAGGTTTGGCACTATAGCGGGTTTCGTGGCGCTTTCCCTAGCCACTTCATTCTGAGTATTTAGTTCTAACTTTTCAGGGAGTTAGTTTGAATATTCAGTGCGATAACCATGAAGAATTAAATTATTCATGTTTTATCAAAAGACCTAATATGCTGTTCCATTTTGAACAGGAACGAGGAAGGGAAGGAGGTGAACAGGAAATCCCCTGTGAGGAGTTAATGAGGAGCTGACGACCAAGCAGACACAAGGAGGGGGGTGGGGGGTGGGTGGGGGTGTCTGAGGGAGGGGGTGGGGGAGGGGAAATGCTGCCCCGACATCTGACCCTCTGGCTGTGACCTTGTCCATTGTCTGAGAGGGCACAGAATTGCCACAGCTGAGTACAGGCCACCTCTACACGTGTGAGCACACATACACACACACCATACCCCTTACAAACACAAAAATACACACGCACAATATTTGACATAACCTAACATATATTTTGCAAGTAATTCATTTTAAGCAAAGAGCCACCCAACCCATGCTCTCCACAGTCAACACCTAATCCAGTACAAAAGGCAAAAACCATAATTAAATAAATAAAATTGGCCTAATTATTTGACAATTATACCAGCATGGCACCAGCATCAGACTTTGCCAACGGCAATGTTTTCCTCCAATTATGACCCTTTTAAAAACAGCCACTGGTTGGAGGACAGAGGGCCTGGCTCTCTGAATGAAAAACGCCATTCAATGTTACCTTGAACTTGAACAATGAGTCTGGTGTTTGTGCTGGGGCCACTTCCTGACCTCTCCATCCCTCTGTGGAACCAACCAACCGCAGCCTGTCCTTTCATCTTACAGATGTGACCCCTGACATCCCACCCTGACCAAAGAACAGACAGCCGATGGGAGGCTTTACTTCCACTACCAACTCTTGAAACTCTGACTTGAAAGTAACTGTAAAGTTTGTTGATATACAGTATACTGATATTTAATTCTTCATGTCTGGGTTGTCTCTTCATGTGCCATAACTTCAGCCCCTTGACACTTGTCACCAGGTTGTCGACTGTTTTGTAAAGGAGCTGTTGGGGTGAGTGTTGGTCTCCCGAACCACGAGGTTCATTTCCTAATTATTCACTGAGCTCACAGACAACAACACAAGTGATTCCTCTTCCTCCACTTCACCTTCCCTCCTGCTTATCCTCGTCTTGCCCTGCATTTTCAAATCCTTTCTTCCTCCTTCCTAATCCTTTCTCTCTCTTCGTCCATTCCAGCCTTTTCTCCACTACTATCTACCTCTCTTACGCTCTGTTTCTCTCTGCCCTCCTCTTGCTTTCCCCCTCTTCTTCCCACCGTCTCTCCCTCTCCTCCTCTCTGTCGTACTCTCTCCTCCTACTGTCTGGCACCACAGAACTGGCACACTCAAGGGTGTAGTTGTGTGACGTGGGCAGCTAGCACCACCGACACCACTGCAGAGCATTGTGTATCACAGCGAGGCTTATTGGAGAGCCTTGTGAATGCCATCAATATGTTGCTAGACTAGACACAGTGACACTACAAACTCATAAACCACTATATTCATGAACTAACAGCATCAAATCATAAACCACTGTATTTGTAAAACATATCAGCATAAATTAGGATTTGGCTTTATGTGAACCTGGCCACCAAGGTCTTCTGGGTCTTCTGTCTTTGATTTCTATCCTGTGATTCTGTCAGAGTCTTGTGAATAGCAATGGTAGAAAATGTTTGTTTTACCCCAGGAATTAAGTATGTGACAATCAGCAATATTAATGATATTATACTAAAGACAGTGATGAGGTGGTGGTGTGATTGTCCACTGGCCCGTGGTTAAGGTAACTCAACAGAAGATATGAATAGACAATGTCTGATGACATCAACGAAGCCCATTCCTCAGGAACCCAGCTCCATAAATCATACATGACTGGAAGTACTGAAGAGGACATGAGGCCAGCAGGAGAGAGCTCTGTGCTACAATTATCACACACACACACACACACAAGCGCGTACACACACAGTTTCGCTATCTCTCTCGCTTTTACCCAACCCCCAACACCTCGGGCTCTTAGATGTCTGTGAGTGAGAGAGAGGAGAGGGGAGATGGTGAGGATCAAGAACCTGAGAGAACACAGAGAAAAATGTGCAAAAAAGAGTGAGAGACGGGTAGGAACGTGGTGATAAAGAGGGAGATCAAATGCGAGACACAGCGATAGAGGGAGAGGGAAGAGACAGACACGGGGGAAGAGGGAGAAGAGGGATCTAGATAGTTTGGCGAGGTAAGAGGCAACGCTGTGACCTACTAATGCAGAACTGAGGAATTCTCACTGCTGACTCCAAACACATTCCTACGGCCTGCAAATATTAACCCCCACATCACCGCCACCGCCTCCGTCTAAACGCACAAGACAACCACTTGGCCACTCCGCCAGGCGGGCATAAGAGAACAATTCATTGACCTAAACTGCAGTGGATGGGGGAACAAAACACAAACACCTCAGCAAACAGTAAATCGTCATGTCTTGCACTTCTACACTAGGCAACTTTGCACAATGGCAGCAAGAGGTAAGTGTTTGAAAAATTTGAACTCCAATACCCAGAAATGTCAGTTTACCAACCCCGCCAGTCTGTGCCTGCTTTATACCAAAGGATACCAAAGAGAAGAGAGAGGAAAAATAACTAATGATGGTAAGTCCAGCTTTCTCTGGACTGCTGTTTATGAGACAGTTTTTACATTTTGCTCTTAAGTTTTGATTCATTACTTCCTATCGACTGCGGAAAAGTGTCCAAACCGACACCAAAATTTAATTTGGGCAAATAGGGCAAACCTACAGGGTCTCAATTAGGGGGGATGGGGCAGCCATTCTCTATTGCAGCCCTACTCTGATTGATAAAACTAATATTTTTTTATATAAAAAATAATAATCTTACCTACTGTAGCTTTAAGTCATATGGATGAAATGACTTAAGTATGTGAACTGAGAGAAATATAATAATATTGGTATAGACTTTAAAATAAAAATTTGGGCAAAATGGAAGATGGTTGTTGTATCAAATAGAGTAAAACTTCTTTGTTCAGGAATTCTTAAATAGCTCAAAGCCTCCGCTCTTTTATCTGTTGCCCAGCATGTTGTCTGTGTAATTCTTGAGCACAATATCAAAAGAGTTCTGTTGAAGCTCCGCTGCGTACAATAACAGCAACACCTCAACATCTCTCTTGACCTTGAACGATAAAGGGAAAATACCATTTTTAAAGAATGGTTGAATAGAGGCATCCTGTTGTGTATCACAAATTCTCTATCTGAAAAGACAGCAAGCATCTACAGTTATGAAATGGACAGACTTACTGAAAATAATAATAGGACATACACTTCCTGGGAGCTGGAACAAAATACCAAAACTTCATTCTGTGTGGCAGTGAGGCAGAGTAACACATTACCAGTGCTGTGCTTATGAAGCAGGAAAGCCCTATGGATATCCAGATGGAGCTCTCTCAGCTCCAGCCCCATTTCAGCCCCATGTCCTAGAGAAGGCAGACAAACACTGATGCAACTGGAACACTGAGTCCAGGGGGAATAGCTCTCACACAGACCGTGAGAGCGTTAGTACATCCACAGCGGTCACATGCTGCAGTGCTTTCCCTCCATACTGGACCCTGTTGCCTGTTGAGTGTGGCCCTTTCCCTCCTCTTCACACCAGAGCTACATAATTGATAGGGAAGGCCGAGTTAGTTTTTATAAAGTGAAACACATTAATGGCCTCCTCTGCACTCTAAAGTTTAGATGTGCTGGGACCAGTAAGCGGCAGCCTCGAGTTTTAAAGGAGGTTTTAAATAACTGATACAATCACTGTCAGTACAATGAGCCAGGGTAATCCATTATTACAGGCAAGGTATTCAGCATTGTTATGATCACTGTGAAGAATCAGCACTGTGAAGACGCAATGGAGTGCCAATATGCTTTAAGTGTTATGATATGCTGTCATACTACCACAGCAGCACACAATGAGCCACTGAGGGTGTTCTGCAACAGAACGTGGAAACTATCATAACACCTGAATAAAATTGATCAGCATTTGACAGGCCACTTTGTGTTTTTATTAACTGATAGCATTCTGCTGAAACGCTGATAGAGAATGAATAGCTTGAGATGCACAGAATGATGGCAAAGCAGCCACAGCTTAGCTGAGTTCACCTGACAACACAAAAGAGTAGCAGTCTAACTGCGCTTTTCAGCCAACGGGCCTTTGCTAAATCCTGACTATAGGCAGGAACCAGCCAGCGATCATCAGGGTAGGCTGTCTGGGACTTTGGTTCCATTAGTAAGTCCTGAGATAAACCTCCATTCAGACACAAAGCACTTCGGACACGGCTATCAAGACCACCACCATCCCTACAGTCACCCTCTGATGACTCCCTATCAGGAAAACCCCCTTTCTGCCTTCTGCCAAATGGTGCACCCTGGCAGGGTGACAACTGGGGCATCTTTGTGAGTTTGCATGTAGTTAAAAGTACAGGGGCTGAGAGCTCCTATCAGGTCTCCATGGAGATGGACAGGCTTGTTAAGAGCGTGGATGGAATGAGGATATATATCGCAGGTCCTTGTACACACACACGGGGACGGACAGCCACAGCCAACTTGTCCATATTAAACAATGGAGGCAAGGCTGAGAACAAACGGGACAGTGAGGACGAGCTGCGAGCTGCATGGGCACAACACAAAAAGATACTCAGAGCTGTAAGTTCGGCCACTATGTCAGCGGACAGTGACAGACATACAGATGAGGTTTGGTAATGTGCAATGTAACAGGCAGACAATATTGAGAACACAAACAAACAGTAAGGGGAAGTAGAGGGTGGGAGGTGTCAATTCCAGAGTGGGGAGGATGATACCCCAATAATGCAGTTACTCAATGTCACCCTTTATCCAGTTTAATATTGGCTGAAACTAAGAACCACAACTAGGCAGAAAACACTCAGTAACAGATTACACAAATACAGTACGCGTAAGGATTTACAAAGACAGTGATTAAACACAATCATGGTACAAAGTGAGTGCCCCGACCCCGTTCTTCCTTCCCCTTCGTCCTCACAACTGGGCCCAAAAACCAGGCCAAGCCTTCGCCAGATACTAACCTTAATTTCAGATAAGGGCGCTTTCAGTAAGAAATATTTTCTCTAAAACAAATATACAACATGAAAGACATGGCTGGATTTCAGTTTGCAGGAGAGAAGAGAGAAGGAGAAACGTGGAGACGGGGGAAAATGTTCCAACGGGAGTGGGAGGAAGGAAAATGACTTTAAGTACACAAACCGACAGAAACAGTTTTTGTACCAGAGCGGAAAAAAGCAAAACACAGAAACCAAGAAGACACAGACAGTAAGATTAATTAAAAACACAAATAATATGCGTACATACATACTTTTCTTACAAAATAACAGAAAAAGGGGGAAATGCGAAAATATGAGACAATTCCAGCTTAAGTCGCATAATTTACCTTTTCCCGCGATTTTCCCCTCGATTCCAACTTGATTCTTCGTCTCTCTCCCCTCTTCCTCACTCTGTAGTTAGTGCTTTCCCTCTTGACTTGCAGTCTTGCATCCGTATTTCACTCCAGCCTTATGCCTATCCATTCATCACATTTTCTCCGGTTTTGCCTCATCTCCTCTTCCTCGGACACCGTTTCTCTTTTCTTCGCCCCTCCGTCCTCAGGACTTTGAAGGGGGAAAATGTCTACTGGACAAAGGAAATCAATGGTGTGAAAGTAAAGAAGAAAAGGCAGCAGATCAGTCACAGGCAGCAAGTGAGAGGCAGACAGAGCTGCTGCTCAGTTTGTGACTGGGATAGCATGTGTTGAAGCTGTGTAGAACCGGTTCCACCATACGCTACCGAGAGGACAAACACACAGAAGGGAAAAAAGTCTTGGTGGTGCAACCGAGAGAGCGAGAGAGAAAGAGAATGCGAGAGAGGGAGGGAGGGAGAGAGAGAAGGCATCATTCATCGTGTGTGTGTGTGTGCGTGTGCATGTGTGTGTGCGTGTGCATGTGCATGTGTGTGTGAGTGTGTGTATGTGTGCATGCATGCAGGGTAGGAATGAAGGAGCGAGGGAGAGAGGGAGGGACAGAGATTGAAAGAGAAAAAGGAATATCTTCGGAAAGGAAGGTGGGAGGGAATAGGAGGAGTATAAGTGGAGAGAGGAAAAGGGGAGGAGACATTTTTTCTCCCTTTTCCTGTTCACGTTTTTTTTTTCTTTTTTTCAAATTTCCCCCCTTTTTGAAATGATCTCCATACTGCCTCCATGTACACAGCTGTTTTGTCAATAGTTTATTATCTTGCCTTTCCACTTCTGTTTTTCCCTTGTCATTCCCCTTTGTTAAAGCCAGCCATGTCTTTAAGCCTGTGCACTTGAACTCAGAGTGCTTTCCTTCTCTGTGCACTTCCCCTCCGCTGGCCCCCCAGCACACAGGAAAGAGACACAGCTTGCAGGAGAGAGAGAGAGAGAGAGAGAGAGAGAGAGAGAGAGAGAGAGAGAGAGAGAGAGAGAGAGAGAGAGAGAGAGAGAGAGAGAGAGAGAGAGAGAGAGAGAGAGAGAGAGAGAGAGAGAGAGAGAGACAGGACAGAGGGGCAAAAAGGGGCAGCGAGAGAAATGCAGATGGGGGAGGGGAAAGGTTTGTAAATGTTGGTTCAAGGCTGTGGTTCAAGACTTGGCCATCTACATACATTTCAAAAACACCATATTGAAATCTACTTCATTCGAACAGGAAAACAATATTTTAATCATAGCACACCTTTTGGCGGCTAGTTTATTTTTTTTCGTCGTTTGAGAGGGATGAATCAATATTTATGGAATATGGAATGTGCTAGAATAGGGTCGATTCAGGTTTGTGCCAAAGGTAAGAGGAGGTTGATAGATTGCTATTGAAATATTAATTTGCTGTATAAAAGTATGCCCATGTATTTGTAACATCATGAAACCATACAATCGAGAAAGTACAAGGTTAAGGTCAGACCATTAAGCAAAGCCTCCCATATCTGCACAAAATCTCCATGGCAACTGCTGACATACAGGTGAAGTGTTTCATAATAAAGACAACTCTAGAGTTGTGTTGTGGGTTAAAAAGCAGGCTATTATACCAGCTGCTTTTTTTTTTTTTTTTTTTAAAGAAGAGTGGGCGGTAAACTCACCTTAACTGTGTTAATTGTTTCATTAGCCCCTTTCACACACGCAGCCTGTTCCATCAATGTGACGGCAATGTTACGGCATGCCGTCGTGTGTGAACAGGCGCCGGTGTGGAAATGCCAGTAGGCCTATATCAGTACTGTCAATTTCCCAGCTCAGGACGTTGTAACCTTACTAGTAATGTTCCGTATGGACTGCATGTGTGAAAGATGCCAGAACATTGACTGCACAAGCATTGTCTGTGTATTTTTGGTCATTCTATTTTCTTTTCACAAACAGAAATGAAAAAATGAAAAACGAATGGATTTTCATTTAAAAATCCACAACTGAAAAACGGAAATAGAAGGTATTTAAGAATCAACATTTATAAAAGGACTTGATTTTCCTTTTCTTCTTTGTAAAACAGACAATAAAAATAATAAATAAATAAATAAAGAAAACAATAACGAAAAAGGCCGTTTTGGATCTGAGAGAGACGCCCCTGCTGTGCATCTTTCAACAGAGAGAGAGAGACAGAGAGCGAGAGAGAGAGAGAGGCGCTGCTCAACTCAGTAATAAACTTTATTTCTGATAGAAAATATGTTCAAAGACCATTTTACTAATCCATCGTCCTGTCTGGAATAATTTCACCTCCCTGCGAGCTGAGAAAGCTCCAACACATGGATATTGGAATATCGTGCATATACATAATTAGACCTATCGTGCATAATCAATCAACAGGTTATTATTATTAACGAGTCAGATTTTTCTGGCAAAATACGTTTTTCGTTATTTTTTATTTCTGTTTCTGCAAAGACAGACGTGAAATCAGAGAGATCCTGGGAGTCGGGCGGACGGAGAGATTAACCCGCCGTGTTTTTAAACTGCAGAGACTCCGGCGGTTAAACGTAATTTCCGGGAGATGACAACAACGGAATGTAACAGTATGGCCGGTGCTGTGTGAATGGTAGCGTTACGTTACAAAGGCGGAACGGCATGTCTTGTGTGAACAACACAAACTGCTACCTACCAGCACACTCAATCTTGCACTTTGACGGGTTTCATGTGTGAAAGGGGCTACTGAGACAGTGGGAGAGTAGGTAGGGAGTAGGGAGACATGCTCCATAACAAAGCCCTCACCTACAGAGAGACTCTAGAGAGATGCCCCCTCAGCCAGCTGGTTCTGGGACTCTGTTCACAAACACAAGCTGAGCCACCAGACAGAAACCTCATTAGACTAAACCAAATTATAAGAAAACAAAAAGAAAACTATCTGACTCAACCAAAAACCAGAGCAAATTGGAATGCTATTTGGCCCTAAACAGAGAACACACAGTGGCAGAATACCTGAGCACTGTGACTGATTCAACACTAAGGAAATCCTTGACTATGTACAGACTCAGTGAGCACAGCCTCGCCATCGAGAGAGGCCGCCACAGGCAGACCTGGCTCCCAAGAGAAGACAGACTGTGCACCCAATGCACACAAAATGAGGTGGAAACCGAGCTGCACTTTTTAACTACCTGCCAACTGTACCAAGACATCAGAGACACATACTTCCCATGATTACAAACCCCCAAAAAGATTTTGAAAACATGACTAATAACAAAAGACTTCTATATCTGCTGGGTGAAGTACAGCAATGTGCAAACACAGCAGCAAGATTTGTGAGCTGTTGTGACAGGAAAAGGACGTCCAATGGAATACAACCATCAATCATCAGTGTATTCCTGCACTATCTGCACCGTGCTGATCTCTGTACATACATACTGTACATACAAACAGAACACTACAATACATTTGTAAAAAAAAAAAAAAAAAAAAAATGGTTGCAGTATTTACACAGTTCTCACTTATCTGTATTTATATTTTTTAACCGCAATGTCCTGCAATGTATTTTAAGTTATCTTTACTTATCTGTGTATGTATATATATATATATATATATATATATATATACACAGCAAAAGCACAATTTTTCTGTTTGTACTTTTAAATTAATTTTACCTACTCTTATTTATATATTTGATTGCAATGTTGCAATGTTACACAGTTCTGTTTACACATTTCTTTATTCTAGTATATCTTAATTGTACGTACATTTTTTGTTTTTATTTCACACTTGCTTTGGCAATGTAAACGTATGTTTCCATTGCCAATAAAGCCCCTTTGAATTGAATTGAAAAGTTCAACCGAAGGCCAGCCTTCAGTTGAACAGAGACGGGGAACTGCACTCCACTATCTCTGAGCACATAATTGCATATGCTTTAATTGCTCTGCATTACACACACTGTCCTTTTGCAGTATCATAGTTTACCCAGTGGGCTCTAGTTTGCATAAACATGTCTTACATCAAACTCAAAAGTCTAATATTTACTCTGTTATGGGAGGCCACGCTACAAGGAATTTTAGAATGAAGTTCAAACAAAACAATGAAAAATATAGGAGCAGTGGGCTTTAAAAAAATACCATAAAGATAATAAATGATGGAAAAAAGAGCATTCTTGTGTTTGAAAATGAATATGAAGTGATAAGCATTAATGGTTGCATCTTTATAAAGTTACACTAAAGATAAGATATAGCTTAATGAAATGTATTTTGAAATGCAAGGAAACGCACTTTGCGAGCTTTCCAAATAGAAGACAGAGATACAAGTTTGGGACAAGCAGGGGATCAGTTAAAGGCTATTGTCGGCTACATTTAGGCTACTTTACTGCTTTGTCTATTCTTATTCCACTTGTACTATGAGCAGAGCTATTATGTGAGCTGTGTTTATACTGCAACCATATGAACCAAGGAGAGGGACTGAACTATAGGCAATTAAAATGTCAGGAACCAAAATTAAATCCACTGAGAAATTACTGAGGATTTCTTGTTGATTTATGATTTCTATTCCTAAAGTCCTAAAGCGAGTGCGGAGAAAATATCGACATCAAGTGCACATTTGCACTGCAACCTAACCCACCTGTAGCCGAATGTTTGCCGAATGGGAAGGCTTGACAGTTTTTCAAAAACACTATACAGTAACAATTCCAATCAAAAAGAGAGTAATTTCAAAATCATGTTCTTAGTTTTTAGGGGTGAGGATTGGGGGCTTTCTACACCTTGCACTATTATAATTTCTTTAATGTAATTTAATTTCATGCAATATAGGTCCTTATTTCTGGTTTTCAGTTAGGATGAATGAAATCTAACTGATCTTAATAAGGAAAGAGTGGAAAAAGGTTGTAAAAGTTTAGAAAAAGTGTCAAAAATTGTCACTTCACGTTTCTAAAAAACCTATCTATCTTGTTGGTGTGATCTGACCGCAAAGCACCACACTGAGTAAAGCCAACTTTTTCAATCTAAAAAGGCGGCACTGGTCTAATGCATTGCAAATACAAATAGGTATCGACCCACTGAGAGGTGGAGTGGGGAGCTGAGGAAGGCGGGGGAGGGGTGGACAATAAAGGTCAAAGGAGGTGTGTGCAGCATTCACTCTTACCTTTGTTAAAGCGGCAAA
>NW_027282811.1:0-77500 GCF_046629955.1 Centroberyx affinis
CTGACTAAATGGGATTACATTACAGCTGAATGAATAAGATATCACTTTATTAATCCCCTTGGGGAAATTCAGGAATCCACTGACTACATACAATTAAATGACTTCAAAATTTTGTAGTGACTGAGGTGCCTCTATTTAGTATTTTCTCTCCATTGGACAGATAATGTCACAATTAATTGATAAGTCAGCATGCACCCTTGAATGTCACTCTTTCATACATTGTGCATATTGTATGCTGCACATGTTGATCACAAATTTTGTGTTGCAGGAAAGTCAAACATTGTAGCAAAAGATGCTGTTTCCAGGTGGACAGGTGAGTCAGTTTACCTCGTTAAATACATACAAATGTAACATGAGCAGATGGCATCAAGGTTATTAGGTTAAGTTGGTTAGGAAGAGTCAACACTGTAGAGGTCAAAAACACATTTGCACAGTGACAAGAGCTTGCTGCCACACCTAGCTGTGGTGACAGATCATTTTGGTTTCAAAAATGCAAATGGGGGTGGAGGAAAGGTGCCTCTGACATATATTACATCATCATGAACAAAAGTTTGATTAGGCATCGCAATCAGCTTTTCACATTTTTCACAGTTTATGACCCCTGCACTGAGTTTCTACCAGTCTTTGGTAGTTTGCAGTTATCATCATCTATGTTACATGGTCGGTGGTGGGGGAATTTCAGCCTGTGTATTACCTGTGTATTCCGGTTCATGTTTTCCAATATTTTTGCATTTTTCAGTTGTTTAATCTGGTCAAATTTGGAGTTGAAGTATTGTCTTAAGTTTTGCTGTGCACAAGGATGTATTTGTGGACATCTATGTCAGCAAAAAACTGATGAAGGTAGACAAGATTGGAGATGCAGCACAGTAATTATTATTCACTATTTATTCATTCTTTGTCGTGCCATGGAGAGAACACATTATGGCGGTTTGCTTCACATTAACCCCCAACAGAGTACTTCCAACTCTTCCAGTTCTTCCAACTCGCAGATTTCAGATGTGATCTCGGGAGCATTTGGTAGCTTTTGTATATTTTCAACTTTTTTGATCAGTGGTTAATCTCAACAGAACTTATTTCAGAAATCTTTGAGGGAGGGCGTTTTCCATTGCTTACTCTTTACAACACTCGCTCAAAAACTGCAGCTCCAAGGCCACCTCAGTGTCAAGCATGTCACCTCCCAGCATTCAGCACCTAGGCTCTCTGTGTGCCCCATATGACCCGAGTGGTAACCTTGGAGACAGCAGTCCTTTTGGTGATCATGGTAACCAGCAGGGCCCGTCATGTTTGAGTCTTTAGGTGGTGGTTAGTAAGGGGTTAGTGTTTACATAGCAGCTATCCTGTTACAGCACATGACCTCAGCTTTAACCTGCAGCCTTGACACTGACACACGCCCTGACGCATTTAATCTTTCTCACACATTTAGACACACATTACATTTGAATTGTGTATTGTCATCGAAATAGAAATCGTAGTACAAGTGAATGTTATCCTACAGGAGTTTACTGATAAGCATCATGATTAATACTGTGTTCAGAGTTTACTGAAGTCATGTACTTCAGTTTCTGATATAAGACAGGAGGTAATGTAGGGAAAGCTATTTCTATTTACTTGGCCTGCGTGGGTGATTTACTGTTATTTTGGGTGACACATCAAACACTTTGAATTCAGCCATTTGCAACACCTGGAATGGAAAATGTTTGTCATTTGAAATTTTGGGGGGGAATGGGTTTTTCAATGTGTCTCATGTGTCACCTTTAAAAAGGAACTGGTTTTAGCAGATTTGTCATCAACTGAGTATTGTCACTCATCTAGGTCATCTAGGCTACTTGTATTATTATATTATTCCACTTCTGACTGCAGTACAGTAGGACTACCATTGAAGTATGAATGATGGATGATGTACTGTTTTATGACGTAATTTGTCATCTTCACTAGAAAGGTTTTCCACATTGCAAATTCAACATAATAAATTAGGCTTGACACTATAATATTGTGGGGGGGGGGGGGGGGGGGGGGCAGATACATCAATGTATTTCTACTTTTTAACCAGAGATTTTGATTTCTGTTTTCAGACAATGTTTTTGCTATCAAGTCATGGGCAAAGAGGAAGTTTGCCTTTGATGACAGCCGCATTGATAAAGCCTTTGGGATACCTGAGGACTTCGACTACATGGACTGACCAGCAGCCTTTCTACCACAGTTCATGGTGATGTGATGTAAGCACCGCTAAGGCCAAGGACAAATAAGTATTTTGAAGCTTGAGTTTGAAGCTTACAAACCTTGTCTCAGCTAAATTAGTTTATGTTCTGTGAATTAGAATGAGAATAAATGCACTGGAATTCATATTTATGGCCTGGGGTGGGCTTTGATTAAGGAAGGATATCTGTTATAACCTCAGTTGTGCTGGGGCAGAGGGACTTCGCCAGCGGATCTGTTCCAGAGAAGGCGCTGTGCTTGCCATTAGCGGCTGTGAGGGGTGGGGGGGGGGGGGGGGGGGGGTTTAGTTTGTGTGCTGGTGATGCACACAAACTAGCGGCCTGACTTTTGGGACACCTGTTTGAATGAAAACTGAGCCCCAAGTTGGTGATGGAAATGAGCAGGCCGCAACATTGTGAACCCATGCACACACACACAGATGTATGAAAGGAATCAACACTACAACATCAGTGTATTTGCCAATGATCTCATGTATATGGTTTAAACAGATGGTTATGAAACAAATGTTTGGGCTCTTTTTCTTTCTATGTTCCCTTTTTTTTATTGTTGCCAGGAAAACAAAAAGCTCATGCACTGCATCTGCTGTTGTGGCATCTGAACTGACTGCTCTTACCTGCCATTTAACAAAATCCAGTCCTCTTAGTCCACAAAAAGGCTTCACAGTGGATATGTTTAGGATATGCTATGTTTTGAGTGCCATAAATGTTAATGTCCATTTACTCTTGTGTGGCAGCATCAGAAAGAACCTATTTTCCCTGTTTTGTTGCAAATAAAATCACCTGGTGAGTTGTACAGGCAGTTTTCTTTTTGGATATATCTGTGTTCTAAAACGTATTGTTTTGCATTGTCCAAATGTAGCTACAGTAGGCTTTTAATATTACTTTTAAGTGTTTTCATTTGCTTAAAACTGCCAAATGACTGGATGCATGCCAAGCAATGAGTAAATGCATTCCTTTATATTATCTGTTGCCAGTGGAATGCTGCAAAATCTTTCACAAAAGGACGCAGCATTTTTTCTGTGCTGTACACTCTCTGTATGAACAAAAAAAAAAACCGGTGAGGACCACTGTTGCCGTGACATGTCCAGAATGAATATTATAATTGCCCTGAAGCATCTGGCTGTTTTTCGTCAAACTAGACACACAATAGGTTAATAATTTCAGGTGTTTCTGTGTTTGCTCAATGACTTACTTGAGTGGTTCTCAAACTGAGGGTTGGGACCCCACCAGGGGGTTGTGAGGTAATTTATGGGATAGGGGGAAAACATTTCTACTATACAGATTTATTATTATGTGTAATTTGTCAGATTTTTTTTTTTTGGAAATACTAGTTTTCAGCCTCTCCTGATAATCAAATAAAACAACCTGAGAAGGGTAAATCATTCTTTGGTTGAACTGTCCACCACTCTGCATATGCAGCCTATGATGGGGTTTGCAAGTAGGCATCACTTCATTTTAAGGGGTCACAAGCCAAAAAGTTTGAGATCCACTGACCAAGCTGACTGGGCCAATGCTTGTAGAAAAAAAAAGCTGGTGATATCACATGCCATCTGTCCAGATTTAAATTTCAAATATGCGCCACGCTAATTTTGTCCCAATCACCCTCTGGCACTTTTTTGTAAATGAAAAATATCCAAACTTTTTCTTTAAATATTGATTTGTTGTTGAATGGTGAATTGTTGAGTCATTTGATATTTGGAATTGTCTATCCATCAAGTTTTTCCCACTTGTAGTGCTCCTGAAAAACTTAATTTAGTTATTTGCACCAGTAGGCGCAAATATCTAAACCAATGTTATTATTGACACCAGTAGGTGGAAATAAGGGGGTAACAGTTCAATCTCCTACTAAATAATAACATGCTGATTCAAATGTTAGAGTTAACAATTACATATTCAAATATATAGAGAAATTGAATGTGCTGTTCAAAATATGTAACCTGGAAAACCTAGGCTACTGATTAGAAGTATAGTAGTGTCATTTGAAGCAATAGTGATCCAAAATAAATATTCTACATGCCTGGCTGCAGCTTTGTAAGGGAGTGTCACACCCACAGGAGAATAACCTGAGTGTATATTCATGTGTCTACCTGCCCAACCTGTCTGAACTGTGATTCATGAGCCTGACATGCTGATTGTTATGGCTCCCAAGCCCATGCACATAGTTTGACTCCACCCCTAACTTGAAGGCTGTAAGTAGTACCATGAAATACAGCTTGTTTGCTTGAAACGTTTTCCCTCTTAATAATGCCATATAGTGCAATAAATATGCCAACTAAAAACTTTCACTTAACCTAAACTATAGGCCCCTCAAACATACTTAGGAACATTGCTTTAGATTAACATGTGATGGACAGTAGCTCACTTAATAATTGACGCATAGTTTGTGTTATTTTCATAAAGTATCAACAAAACTGTTCGCCATTTCCACATTCTATTCGTGCATACAAGAGTGTACATTGTGTATGCATACCCAAATAATATCCGAACTGCATGCATTTAGTTAAAAGTTTGTCTACTTCACCTTCAACAACAGACACGTAAACAGCTTTGGTTGCAAGTGTGACACTAGTCTGCGCCCTCACTGCA
Organism: Centroberyx affinis; assembly: GCF_046629955.1. NCBI lineage: Eukaryota > Metazoa > Chordata > Actinopteri > Beryciformes > Berycidae > Centroberyx > Centroberyx affinis. The sequence continues at coordinate 4,803 of NW_027282811.1, forward strand.
CAATGTATTGCAGCCATCGGGCTCGAGCAGAGAGGGAGAGGGAGGGAGCTGCTGCTGCTGAGAGAAAGAAAGACAAACGCAGCGAAACACAAGGCAGGCTGCTAGCTGAGAGGGCAGCATGGCGGGGCTACGGGACTTTCAACAAGGCAGCCACTGTCACAGGAAAACGTGGATTAATATACTACTAGGAATACTACAACTACTTTTACCTTGCGTACAGCATGGAGGGGCTCAGTTGCAAGGTCTGTAAACGTTGCTACATTTCCTTCAGAGAGAAACACCCGTTGCAAAAATGTAGCTAGGCTGAGTTGACAGCAAAGACGAGTCTTAATGGAAAAAAGGATGGTGAGCTAGGCTGGCCAACCACGGCACCCTTATAAAATAAAATGGACGTAAATTGTTCTGACTGCAGTCATTACATTTCGATTTACAGTAACTTAAGTGAGAGGTTGAGCTTGTAGCGAACGTTAGCCTACCTGACCAATTTGTCAGCCAGCTAGCTCATGTTAGCTGCCAGGTCTCTGAGCTGTTTGGTTCATCATAACGATATTCAGGCTGTAAACTCGTGTCGGGACCTCAAAGGGCTATATCCCAGCTGAGGTTATCTGTGTAATAACGTTACACAATGAATAAATGTAGTTAGCTTTTGAAGGTTAAACGGCCGTTAGTTGGAGAGATGTGTTTTTACAAGTTGGTTAGCCTGCGAGCTAACGTTAACCTTATTGCTAATCAGCCAGCTAGCTAATCGAACAGCCTTTGTCAGCCCGCTGAGCCGAAGTCATTTTCTCTGTTTTCGGTTTTGTTTATCATCCAAGCTATCTCAGCTCAATCATTTGCACTGACCAGCAGTAGTACTAAAGACTTACAATTAGCAATGTTATTGCTTCAACAGCCAGAAGCCGATGTGTTTCCTACAGATGGTGTTTACCTTGTTGCCCAATTTTCAACGCAACACCTCACTGTTGCTTCATTTCTTGTCCCTATCAAGCTCTGAGTCAAATGTCCACCAGCGTGGTCGAGGTCTGGCAACCAGAAGAAGCAGACCCATTAGTCCCAGTTCAGGTAATTATATAATTTATCTTTGGCTATATTTGTATGGAGGGGGGTTGAGGGTATGTTCAAAACATTGATCACCAAAACTGCATTCACACTCGCACGTGTATAGTCAGTGCATCATCCATTGTGTTTGGCTCCACTTTGCAGCCTATTGTGCATGTGCCTACTCAAGGAAAGATCAGTGACAATCCACGACTTTGTGATCCTACAGTTGTGCAAATATCACAGTTAACTAGTTACCAGTTATCTCATGAAGGAATCCAAGCAGCACGGTTCTGAAATCAGGGCGGGAAGAGGTGGCCATGCGCCACCTGCCATGTGGCTTGTTATTTTCTTGTTCTGTACATGGTGTCCATTGTTGAGAGCTTCAGGCAGTAGTACAGCGAGAGCACGTTAGGCATGAGGTTGTCATAGGATGTTGATTACTACTTTGCAATTCTCTGCTGCTCCTTTTATTTGCATGAATTCTTATTTGATTATGCACCCTTGTTGTGGGTCTGAGCTGCAGCCTCCTACATACTTTTAGGAGGGCCGCCCTGCAAGGTTCTGCAGGAATGTTTCTTAGTAGGCTGCGTTACGTAATCCTGGAAAGAGACAAGCACAAATTGCAGTAGTTCCAGTGTTTACTGATAACCTGTCATGAAGTCACCAGCTGACTGTCATGTTACCTGAAGGGGTGTGGCATTAGCAAGTCTTATGTAAATAGATGTGAATAACCTGATGATGGCATTAGCAAGTCTTTTGCAAATGCATGTGAATGACCTGATAATTAGGTTGCTTTAAAAAATAAGTTAAACAAAAATAATAATAATAATAATGCACAGTAGGCCCAACTAACCTAAGTGAAAGTTTATGTTCATATTTTTCAAGGATGAGTGGTAGGTTTTTGTGAAACTGTAGATTTACACAGACAGGTCCTCCTATCCCAAAAAGCATACTTGAATAGTAGATTTGGTTGTCCACATGCTATGTTTGACATTCTGTGTCTTAAAACCTAGGCTATATTTTCCCTCACTGAGATCTGCAGTCTGCACACACAATTACTATGCACATTCTCAGGCCAAAGATAACACAGGGGCAGTTGATTCAGCATTGAATATAATTGGCAGATATTTAGGATTAAAAAAAAAAAGGTAAAGTGCATCAGGTGTTAGTGTTGTTTTTCACCAAATGCATCCCCACCTTGCAGACCAATGGACAGATGCTAGAATTGTTGACATTGTTAGGTGTCATGTTTAGGAAGGGTGGGGTGATTGGAGTGACTGTCTCAGTTACATAGGCTCTGTGAAATAGAGCATGGCCGGGATTTCTTTCTTCTGTAATCCAGTGCTGGTAGTCAGGCTGTTGGGTTGAGGATATCGCTGGGTGACGAAGCTGAAGTTTGCTCCCGATTTGTAGCTCCCTGTTTGTGGTCGCACATTACTAGCCGCGAATAGGGAGCTACGAATCGGGAGCTAACTTCAGCTTCGTCGCTGGGTGCACGTTCAGGTGATGTTGCACACAATAGTTTCCTGTGCCCATGCCAAGCTTCATAGTAAAAGTCAAATTGGTCAATTTGGGCAGCAGGGATCACAGCTGAGCAGAGTTTGTGAGAATAATCAGGGCTCTTAACTGTTAAGGCTCAAAAAGTCAGAGGGACCCAACAAAATTTAAATTGCTTCAGCTTTTTTTTTTTCTGAAATGTGGGACAAATGCCATTGCCCCTACACATTCATTATGACAATTCTTCTATTTGTGACTTTTTCCATACTGACATGCTCTGTGTTTATGATTATGTGTTTGATGATTATGTTTATGATTATGATCATGTGTTTGCATGGGCTGTATGTCTAAATAGGTCGTTTCCAATACACAGTCATTGTCCCTTGTTAGGTTTACTGAAGTTTTCCATCTCTTTCATCAGCCTATGTAAGATTTAAGCCATCAGCAGTGTTGATATTCACTAATGAATATGATAACAAGTGTCCAACACTGAAGGCAAAGTATTTTTGATTTCCTTGAACAGGTTTTTGTTTATATATGGACTCTTGTCATCAAACTTTAAAACCCCTGCTTCCAATTCAAAACGTCTGCAACCATAAGGAAACCTGTTGTAACAAGCAGAAACGACATGTTCTGTCAGTGTTGTGCTTAACTTGCAGTGAAATCTATTTTGGCTCTCTCACTCAAACAGGCTTGGGGATATAGTCTACAGTGCATAATGAAACAAGGATAAATGTATAACTTTAACTGCCTACAGGCACTATAACTGCCTCTAGTTCTGATTCATTTTGAAACAAAATTCTCAGAGTTGCAATAGTCTTGGAGCTTAACGAATCGTCTTGTAACATTGTGATGGTGTATCAGTGCTGCTTATGCAGCCGCTGTTGAAAGAATGGCTCTGCAAAGTAAAGCTGAAGTTTGATTGGTTAGAATAGGGCAGATGACCAGAAAGGGTTTTCTTTTCTGCAACCAGAAGCAGCTATTTGCGGCCATATCTGTGCTCAAATTTAATTTCTAAGCAGCATAGTTTAATTGTACAAATACAATTCAACATTCTGAAAGGTGCACATTTGTCTTGGTGCTTAATTGGACAGTCTGCAATGGAGAGCATGAGGAAAAAAGGGAGAGAGACGAGATAATGTGCATGACAGATCATGATCTACAGTAACCTCCAGTGTAATGTTGCACAGAAAGCCAGTATATTCACAGCACTCCTCAGTTTGGGTTGTTTTGTGGTGTGGTCATGAAGCCATGCTACAGCCAGAAGGCCCCAGATTGTTCCTATGGAAACCGTATGTTCTACGTTTGGAGAGACCGAGGCTTGGGAGGTAGTTCCTGTTTATCTCTGTGGCCCACGCATGGTGCACATAGCCTACTCTGCTGTAGTTAACAGTGTAGTACATCAGTGTTGTACAGGATTACCTACAATACATGGCAAGCCACATTCAACCACATTCAATGGAAGTAAATAGTATTGCCTGCGTGCTTGTTGGTTGTTTATCGTTTTCATGTAGGCCTACTGTCCTACACATCTTGATTTCACCCTGTATGTGTTCTCTTGTGTTTTAATTTGAAAATAACATTAAGCACATAATTAATTAAATTATGTTTTGAATATAAAAATGTTTTTCCTTACAAAAACATCGATACTGAGCAAAAACACACTTGGACACCATCTGAAACATTTGCAGCCTCTTGTGATCTGGAATTCTGAAAGAAATGAAAGTATGTAATAAATCACAAGCTTCTAAAAAAAAACGTAATCATTAATTTAAAGGGGAATAATTTAGTACAAAATAAGTTGGCTTGTTATTCTGCAGAAGTAGACACATCCCTGTATAATCTGCATAGGGGAGATAGCTGGAAAATTGAGTCTTTATGGATCGGGTTGGTTTAGCCTTACACAGGCTAATGTTTTGACTTCTTAAACCCCAGTTAGTGATTCATTATCAAGACCTGAACTCAGGCTAAAGATTACCATGCTGAAAATAACTATTTCACCAGCCCTGTTGGTACTGAGGTGCTGTTGCATAGATTGTAGTCAGATTACCAATAAGAAACATTTTACAGTCATTCATCTTTAATACAGTAACACTGCATTCACATTGTGGCAATAAGTGGTAGACAACAAACTGGATACTCATAGTTTTCATTAGGAGAACAACAGTAAACGCTGCCAGCGCTGGCAGAAAGCATCGCCTACTGTGCCTGCAGCTGGAACTTGGCAACAAGAGTTGAATTTTCCCAACTTTTGCCTACTGTGACAGCAAAGACAAAATGGATGTTGAAAAGTCTGCCAAAATTGATGCACGCATAGCCTATATGCTTGTACACCTGCTCCTCTTGAATCTTCTTCCAATGAAGATAAAATAGTGAATAAGGAAAAGTTTTCTTCTTACTGTCTGTCAGGGAGAAAAAGACGTAATGCCCTGGACTATTCCAGTTCTCTGATTGCCATCCTATTCATTTACAGGGGATAGGGTTGTCACGATACTAGAATTTCTAACTTTGATACAGTACCCAAAAAAATATCGATATGCGATACCATTTTCAATACCACGGGGGGGGAAATGAATTTTCAAACTTTTTAAAAAAAAATATTGTTTCATGTTAAAATATAATTTTAACTTGAAAACAATATTTTAAAGTTGTCTGAGATCAAACAACACATTTTTGAGTGACAGGTGTGGATCGCTGTCATTTTTATTTAGGGGAGTGAGCTTATACTGCACAAGCATGTGAACATCATATTGCCTCCTGGCCTCTGCAGCATAGACTGTAAGCAACTAAGCAAAAAACAGACACACAGACCCAAACTAGTCCCTTAATATCCGACAGCGCAGGAGGAAATCCCGGTGCAAACGAGACAGATGGACAGACAGACAGACGCTTCTCCATAACGTAGGCCTGATAAAACTCATTCAAAACTTTGCACTTACACAGCAGATTACCCTGCTCTAGTCATCAGCCTATCAGAACACTTTTAGCTTGTTGAAGCAGCAGATACACACCAGTGATAGGGAAAAATCAGCAGGGCTAGAGTTAGTGGATTATTATTGACAGAATGATTTTAATCGGACATTTCAACGTCCGGTCGAGCCTTCTGACCGGGCCCGGACAATGCATCTGAAAACCGGACAGTCCGGTTGAAAACCGGGCATCTGGCAAACCTACTTGATAACGTTAGCTAGCTCTGAGCTTTCGCTAACCTCTCAAAATTCTTTATATAGACTGGCGTGTCGGTCCTTAAGGTGCTTCGCCAAGTTTGATGTGTTGCCCCCCTTCGTCGGCACCACTCTGTAGCATTGTTTGCTGACTGAGGCAACAACCCAGCTGACTGCTACTAGTGAGAGGGCCGGCTGCCAAGTATCGAAGTATCGATACTTTTGACAACCCTACCAGGGGAATTGTATTCAATAATTTATGCAAAATATAATCTCTTAGATATTTTGAAATAAAATATTGAAAATGGCTGCACAATGCTATTTATCAGATTTATCACAATGCTATTGTTGGTGTATCAATGCACATCGAATGGTTGAACCTCTTGTTTATGAATATCATTATGGCCTGCAAGTAGGCAGTAGACTGACATCCCATGATGCTGACTGATATGACATTTTTGTAGGCTACAGTTTGAATGCAGAAAAATAAATAATTTTAATAATTTTAAATAATTTGCAGTTTGTAATTTTGACAATGTTGTTTGCTTCACTTTTTAGGTGGAGAAAGAGCGAAGAAAAGATGGTCTTCCACTGGAAGAAAGGTATGCCCTTGTTATTGTACTCAAGCTCATCTTCTTTAGGAACAACATGAAACTGCACCAATGTTTTGTTTTGTTTTTTCACACATTTGTATTGTATTTCACATTCATGACAGTCAGCAACCCCAGATGAAAAGGAATAGAAGCAATTTAGAACACTTAATTGCCATATCATACATAGTGTTACACATATAAATCTGTAAATTCAGACATCATCCTGAGAAAGACACTCAGACATGCAACAGTCAGAAATGCAGAGCACCAGTTGTGTCAGATTGCATGGTATTCATGAGTGGCACTCGGCAATAGGAAGAGACCTCCCACCAGACCGCATCACTGCCAGAAAAGCCAACCGAAATGTGGATGTAACACGCAGAAGTTGTTTTTTTTTGTTTTGTTTTTTATTCATCTCCTAACTATAGAGAAGACAGCTGAGTGTGGGTTTGGTTTGTGAACAGCACAATGGAAAATAGGCCTACCTCTGCATTGCTGAAGAATGATAGTGTACTGTAGTATAGACCAGAATTGTTGTTGTAGGAAGTATATCTTGGGAATGCATTTTTTACAAAATCTTGAATGTAACACCACATGATTTCAATGTGAATAGCCTATATTTTTCTAGAAATTATACAAGGCCCGTATTGCAAATTAGCCCATTTATTTAATACCACAGTCTTGAATATGTAAGTAATTCATAAAGAAAACATGTGTATTAAACTAGCACAAAACATTGCAGCTATGCGGTGACAGTATGTTTTTGTATTCATGTAGATGAATGGCATGGTATGGTTTCAGGGTTAAAGTACTGAGGGTTCTAAAGAAGGCTTTTAAAAGTCTTCCCCTGTATGCAGGCTATGTTGTTTATGTTCGTGAGTGAGGGGGTGTGCAGGGTAGAGAGTTTGGGGGCGTGTGTTAGCGAGCCACAGTACTAAATTCCAGACTAATTTTAGAACTCCTTGAAAGAAAATGGAGGGGAGGTCTATCTTTCCCAGCTTGTTTTTTCCATAGAAAAGCTTTTACTGAAACATCAACAATGTATGGCATTATTATTTAGTAATAGACTGGTGGTTGAGTGAGTGCACAGAAGCACAGCAATCTTTAGGCTTGTAGACTACTCTTATTGCCCATAAAATCATTTTTATGTAAGTCCCAGCCTAACTTTTATGATTGCTACTGCTCCAGGTTGATGTTCTCTTCCGTGAGAAGCCCTGCCAGAAATGGAGCGGGTCATACCATATATCTAAACAGGACTAGTATGTTCCCTACACTTCACTCTAAGCTTAACTATTTGTTGCCCAGAAGTTTGTACCTCAGCACATGAAGTCGAATTTTTGCTGATTTGTCTCTCACGATATTTATAATGCTCTGCATGATATGGTACTACTAGTGAATACTATTGAATCATTGCATTATCTAACCAGTATAATGCTCGTTAATACTTATTATCATAATTATTAAATTAAATATCGTTATTTATATAATTCACTAATTATCATTATTTATTATCCCAATATGACAGTATCATGTATTTGTGCATTCAGCATACTATAAAGCAAGGAATCTCTGTCTGTATGTGTGTCCTTCGCATATCTCGAGAACCGTTTGTCCGATCTACTTCACACTTGGCGGATGTATTGCTGGGGACCCAAGGGCGTGCAGTGTCGGATTGGACACACGACACGTTCAATATTAATAAACTTTGAAAAAACAAGCAAACAACGCTCTGTGCAGCAGTGGGCCTCAAAGCAAGCGACTGGAAGCGCAGTGTCGAGTGTGAAGTTTTTTGGATGGGCTCGAGAAAGCTGCAAGCAGCAATACCGGAGGCCAAGCAATCGACCCATTCCGAACAGGCATGTTTTGAACGGGCACTGCACTAGTATATGAAATGAGATGGATGATGATGTCCAAATTTTAAAGAACACAGTGATAACACCACATAGTTTAAAAAAACTAAAAGGTAAAAAAGCTTAACTTGTCAGTTTGCGTCTTCAGCCTGCTACTGTGCATTGGAAGGCTCTAGCCATTAAATTTTGGATGCATGGTGCTGTGACATTTAGATTTTACTATTTGGTATCATGATGCATACATTTTATAAAGTAAAATTACAGTAATGTGACAACCTTTCATCCTTAACATAAATTTTCTTTGATTCAAATGCAACAAACAGTTGCTAAACAGTGTGGCAGTAGGCCTATTTTTAAGTCTATGGAGGTGAGAGGCAAAGGAGGCTTTGTAGTGCTGGTTGACCCCTAGACATCCAGAGCTCTGGGCTGCGAGGCCTCTCGTGCCTGGGTTATCAGGCACTTGGCTGGGTTGCCATCACTCCCTCCCCGCCTAAAGAGCAAAGCAGGCTGGAGATAATGAGTTGGGCAGAGGTTAGTGTTAGTTTCTGTCACCAGTCTTCTTACAATCTCCCACTTTCTGGGTGTCTCTGGCTCTTTTTTTTTTTTGTTTACTTTAATCTCCATATTCTTTTCCCTGTCGTCAAAATACCCATGTTCCCTGGCCGTCCTGACACAGACCTACTCTTCACCACAGCACATTGGTAATAGCTTTATTACTTGTGCCATGTGGCTTCAATTTGATCTCTCTGTCACTCTTCCTGTCTCTCTGTCTGTTAGAAAGGAGTGTGAACACCAGTTGACCCAAACTCTCCTCTGGTCCTAACCTCTCCCTTGGAGCATGGTTGAGGTCACTGCTAACATTGACTTTATTTGAGTTAGATCCAGGGGATCAAATGGCGCCAAACATAACTTGTTATTTCTGTACTGTGGCAGTGGACAGAACCCTTGGACTCAAGCTCAGTGGCATGCTTGTTGAGAGGTTTTCTTCAAGGGCAGTTGCTCTTGAATAAAACAAAACTTTGTACTAAGGTAAACTTCCCCCTTCAGCATGTGAATATGAGAGGACCCTGACGTGTGTGTGTTTGTATGTGCATGCTAATGTGTGATACTGGTAATAGCCTATATCATCGCTGTTAACCATTTAGGAGAGTTTAAGCTTTGCGTATTATCCACTTGGCTTTGTAATATGGTATGCGGCTTTAGCATATAGAGACTCAGAAATTTTGCATCTACAATCAAGCCGTACAGAGGGCAGGTCATTACTGTAGGTAGTGCTTTCCTAGTCTTTGTCCTGTACAACTTTCATGCACCGGTGAGTAGGCCAAGTCATACTAGTATTCTGCTCTTTAGAGGAGTGGCTATTTGATCAAAACAGAGTTCAGATATTTAAACTGCTGTCCTTAGTTCCCCGAGGAAAGGGGAATTCTGAAGAACAGAACAGCAGCAGAAATTGATTTATCAAGTTATGTGATGTCAATCATCACGACCAATCAAGCGTCACACCACAGATGGCTCTGCTACGGAGGCAGACGACCTCATTTACCTTTCACATTTGACCCTTCATGTGCACTCACCCACACACACCGCTTTTCCACTCAGACAGTGTTTGAGGTTATGCTACTCGACAGGTTATGAATTAACAAGCAATTATAACTGCCAATTAACAAGAGAGCGAGCGAGACAGAAGCACTTGTTATATAATAGAGAAAACAATGTCCCCTCTCATGAAGTCAAACCATTTGTGGTTGTTTGTGTATTATTACATTATACTGTAGGCTACATCTTCAGTAAGAAAAGACAGAACTGAAATGGTGAGATGTGGGCGGGGGCGGGGGGGGTTCCCTCCACCAAAGAGGTTTTTGTCTGTCTGTCCTTCAGCAGGATATCTCAAAAACGTGTGAATGGAGATAGACATGATTTCAGATCCTAGGGTTATGTTTGCAGGGTCAAAAAATCTATTAAAATTTAAGTGATAGGAATAATGTCTTTGGGTGTAACAGCAAGTTGGAGAAGTGTTTAGCATTGGCGGAGGTTTGCTCTGTCCAAGTTCCTTCTAGTTTTGTACATGAATGATCACTGTAATTTATTCTACTCTGACTCATCATCCACTTAGTGCTGCAGAGACACTACAAGCAAGCTCAGCAGTAACTGCTGGTGTGAGCTGCCAGAAGCAAAATGGCTATAGCAAGCTGCAAACTAGCTAGTTGCTAATTTCTGTGGTGAATTACCACATGCAGGCTAAAAAGTACATGTGAACATTTTGATAATATTTGACATATGAGCCATATGAATTAAATAAATATGTGCACTAACATCCAGATTCAGCCCGTAAAAATCAAACATGTTTGAAGTGATAGTACCAACTGGTCTCCTGCTGAAGCTACAGTAGATCAGGAAGCACAAGATTTAAGTTCCTCACACACGACAAGATAGTTTGTCCAATTTGACCATCTTAGCTATAATCAGTCTAAAAGTCAGCCAGTTTGTTCCTAGGTTAAAGAGAAACTCCACTCTAAAACACTATTTTTGAGTTGTAAACTGGTATTTAGTACTAATTTAGTTATGAAATAGAACAATGCCGGTCATGTTGTCAGCATTTGAGCACAAATGATCTGGCACCGTATTTATTTCACTAAACTTGGCTCGGTACTCCCTCCAGTTGTTAAAATGAACAGCTGGTGTTCAGTTGGAAATGCAGCCGTGTTCAAGGACATCAAGTCATTTGGTAAAACAATACAAATGTTACCACCCCCAGTCTAAAGGTAGATCTGAGAAGGCGAGCACCCTGTTCCTCTTCTCACTAACCAGGCCCAACCCCAAACCCCCCTCCTCTCCCCTGCTCTTCACGCCCACTTCCTTGCATTTTTCAAAATCGCATAGTAGGCGTAGAGAAGCTCAAACTGGGTGCATCATCCTGCCTCGCGTGTGGGTGTGTAATTTTATAGAACATTTTAGACAGGTGCAAATGGCACCCATTTGCAGCCCATCTCTTATTGCCCTGCAACAGAAAGGAGATGTGTGAAATTTCAGTGTATAGCCTGAGCTGCTTGGTTTCATCTCTTCTCTGGCATTATGCTTTCTTCTTCTTCCTCTTGCATTCTGTCCCCCTTCAGTATCCACTCAGCCTCCTCTCTTGTCTCTCCATCAGTGGTGACCAGTGCAAAGCTGAAAGATGGGGGGGGGGTGTGCTAATTTTCACACCTCCTGCCATTTCTACGCCCACTCTCCTGCCAACTTGTATCCCAGTTTCTCATTACCCACCACATTGCAAATAGACCTCTATCACCATGGCTTCAATTTTGCTAGAGAAAGATGGCACTTGGAGTTGAGGAGGAAGCAGTAGGCTATTTTCTGTGTGTGTACATTTTTGGTTGTTGTGATTTGTCAGTGCCCACAGTGGATAGTGGATCTGAATCATTTACAGAAAATCAGGAGAGGCGAGAAAAGGCAGGTGTTATGGATTTTATGAGCGGGTCCTCACCTTTTATTCCCTAAGCTCACATCCGTTGGGCTGGGGGGTAATCAACACTAGATTGACCAGGGCAGAAGAGAGATAATAACTTGATTGGGGCTTTCATCTTTTTCAGTGCAGTTGTCTTTTTCTTGTCCTCTTCAATTGACTATTTAGCTAGTGAGCTGCTGTTCAGAGAGCAGCCTAGTTCATCGGAGCTTTGAAACAGATGGCTAACCAATAACTTTTGCGGAGCTGGATATGAGATGGAGCACAATTGGCAATTGTCACAGCAGCAGACTAGAAACACGGGCCTGTTGAAGGCTTACCAACACAGAAGACACAGATCTATACAATGCTCTGAGAACTTCCTGTAAACTGCCGCTGAACTGAGATAAACCTGATAGGTTGTGGTTAGAGCTGCAGATCGTCTCTGCACATAAACTTCATACAACAAGAAAATTCACAGTTGGGGTTGCCACTGCGATATTCAAATGACTATTGACATTCGGTTTAATTTTTGGCAGGGAATAGTCACAGTTACAGTAGGCAACATTATTGATTTATATACAGTATTTTCAAGTTATAATACGGTATTTATAGCAGGAGGTTGTATTTTATGTATAGATGTGTAGTACAACAAGAAAAGGACTGGAGAAAGTAATGCAAATGAAATTGCTGCCTGAGGAGGAATGTATGTAAATGAAATGGATTGCAAAAATGCATGCATATATTATAGAACCATATTTACTGTTCCACGTTTAATGTATGCATTTTCATAATTTAAACTGTTGGCTTTAATAGTGTTGTTTTTGCATTATAAGTGGTGCACCACTGCGCATTTCTGATGTAATGTATACTGCTAAAAACTTTTATTTTGTGTGTTTGGGACATGAGGCACGATTCGTTAGGGATGTTAGCCTAGAATATATTACAAATGGTTCAGCGTCAAAGGATATTTTACTACTTGACTTGCAGGAGCAAATGTATTTGATGTAGGGCTGCACGATATTGGAAAAAAACTGACATTGCAATATTTTTTTTTTCTGCGATATGAAAAAATACAGGAATTTTCACCAAATGACTTGAATAGCTCTATCAAGCCTTGCCCCTTTAAGAAGGTGGCCTTGTGGGTAACCTGCACGGGTGACGTCCCAGGAAGTGAATGTGTTTTTAGCCGCAGCCAGAGTGAGTTGCAGGATGCTTAGTAAAGTTACCATAGTTAGCGGGAAAAGAGCTTAGAACGTCACCGAGAGGCCGTGCATTATGTTCGCTGCTGTACCGAAATAAAATGCCAGTTCTCCACTGCAGAGCTGGTCCGGACTCTTAGTAAAAAGCTTGTTACCAGCTACGAGCCAGGCTAAGCTAAAATAGGCTAGCACAACACCAGAGGCTTCCCAACTACGGTTCGGAGCCGCGAAAGCTGGAAAGATAACATACGCTACTCTTATAACAAACCCTTGAATCAGAGTAAATTATGTTATATCAGACAGACTTCTCTTGTAGATTAGTCATGGAAAATGAGAACCGTGCAAGTTTTCCTTTTGTATCAAGCAGCAAAAAAGTTGTAGCATGACGTGTTTGAGTTAATTTGCCTTACTTGACATTGCACGTCCTGCGATGTGACTATTGCGCATGCGCACATCGCGATGATGATGCTGAAACGATATATCGTGCAGCCCTGATTTGATGACATTTGTTTGATAATATTTTAGCAGAGGCAACCAGTCAAGAGCTGTCATTTTTGGTGGATAAAATGCTTCTAATCCACCTTCCTTTCTCACCAGAGTAGCTTAAGTAGCATCTTGCTTGGGAGCCCTGGTCTTTTTACTTGCCCAATAACAGGTTCATTGTAGAGCCATGCAAATTGTCATGAATATTGTCACAACATTAATATTGTTTTACTAAAATAAATATAGTCAGTTTAAGTCATTTTTACAAATTAAAGAAAGAGTATCATTTATGAAACCAACTGTTGTTTTTTTACCATCCTCCAATAGGTTTAGGCCTGCTTATTAAAGGAGTTCAAAACAGGAAATGAATACACTACACAGATTTATGCGTGTTCTGTTGCCCAACTAGACTGTATATTCATTTATCAGCACTTTTTTGTGCAGACAAGCATCCTGGCATGTCATGGGGGGGGCTAACTTGAGGAAGAACGTAGATTTCATCATCATAGTGGTTTCATAAAGATTAATGGGGAGCTATGGATTTCTTCTGAAATTCCTCTGACTCTTGATATCGGCAAATGTTTTAAAATGTAGCAAATGTAAAACAAAGCCTGTGTGCTATGCATTTACTATTACACAGAACTATATTATCTCCTTATTGGTTATTTCATCCTGTGTGTGTGTGTGTGTGTGAGTCTGAAAGGGGTGTATTGCTTTTATTTGAACTGAGTTCAGTCCAGAGCTTATCTGTAGTCTTTGAACACTGATTCCAGTGTGGTTTAGGCAGTCTACAAATTACAAAGAGTCTCTACCACTATCCTTTCCTTTGTCTGAAAACCCATACTATGACCCGAACATGAACTGCTTCAGTCACAGCCTCCCTTATCCCCATGCCTGCCATCTTTTTATGCCCCAGCATTGCAGGCCAGTGTTGCAACCTGCTAGCCAGCCTAGCAATGCAGATCCTAGAATGCTATAAGTAGCTGTGGCAGTCGACTGTCGGTGATTGGTATGAGGAGCTGTTTCTAATGTGAATACTCACCTCAAGCTCAATTCATGTGCTGTTTTACCCATCAATAAGGGCCAGGAGAAGCTGCTAGAGGATGAGACCCTCAACTTATAACCCACTATGTGTATTTGAACCAAATTTAGACCTCTCAGCGTGCCTGTGTGTGTTTTGAGGGAGGCGTCTCTGAAGGGAAAGTAGGCATGGTTATGTGCCTGTAGTCAGAACTGAAAAGGAAGGCACAGCAGAAATGAAAACAGAGCAACCACTGCTGTAGGTTTGCTTATGAGTTTAATACAGGAATAAGGAGCGCAGTACATGAGTCAGAGCTATAATGTTGCCTGTCAGGGCTCAGTAGAATACAGAGGAGTCTGCCAGCTGCCTTCCTCTGATTTCCATATTAATCCTTTCTCCCTTACTTTCTCATCTCTGTTGGAGTATGTGCATGATAGTGCAGTAGTGCTAGGTATTTTAAGATGTATGGTATGAATACTGTTGTTGGCTGCATTTGAATTGTTTTTTAATCACAAATATAAAAATCTTTTACTTTTTTTAAGCACATTATTAAGAGGAAACCTGTATGAACATGTTGTTTGGTATCCTCTTACTTTTAATCAAGTATAATTTGTAATGGAAATGCCATCATCAATTTTGTTGTACCATCAAAAACATGAAAAATACTGTGGTATGATATTTTGGCAATATTACCCAGCCCTAGAAGTTGTGCAGACAAGAATCCTCAGCTGTTGAAAGCCTGGACAAGGCAGTGACAGTCTACTGACTGAGAGAGATCCGACTCCCTGCCCCCAAAGTCCTTCCACCCTCTTTGGTCCAGCATGGGGTCTGTCTTGGAGTATGGATGCACTGCTTCTCAGTGTGGTGGCATAGATTGACACCTATTCATTTTAGTGATTGAGGGGAATCAAGTCTGAAAACCTATAGAGAACTGACATCTTTAAACATAGCTAGAACAATAGCGATTATTTTGCCCAGGTGATCTACATTAATACTTATACCTCAGACCTTAGACCTCATAACAGAGGTCTTCCACTTGCTTGCCTACGTTGGTCACCAGCTGCGTCAGTCCTCTGTCAACAGGGTTCAATCACGTTTTCACACACATATACACACACACACACACACACACACACACACACACACACACAGCAGCTGCTGCTTCCCTGCTGTGAGGCTCCCCACCACAGAGCTCATTAGTACAGGACGTCACACACACTGCCACTATTAACAACACAGCGGAGCTCCAAAAGGGGCTGCAGTGACCTCAGACAATGAGGATATGAGGAAGAGTTCAGGCATACTTGTTGGGTGTATCTCCATTTCTATAAGCCTGTGAATGTTCTGTTTGATTTTCATCTAAAAGTATTGTGATCCTGTATGCTTTCACCATAAACTCTCTCGCTTGTCTTTTTTTTTAGTAAGAAGTTATATTTAGTGTCTTTTTCTTGACATGTGGCAAAGGTGCTGTGCTTTTAGTGATTAGTTTTATACTATGTGTGAGACATGACATTTGTGATCGGTTCTTATTGAAAAACAGCTTCCTGTTTTAACCCTTTAACTTGTGGTTGGTTAATATTTTGTGAAAGCACCAATAGTCATCCCTACAATATTGTCGCAATATCAATATTGAGGTATTTGGTCAAAAATATTGTGATATTTGATTTTGTCCATATCGCCCAGCCCTATATTGATATCAAGAAAAATCCTTATGATTATCATGATATTGATTTCAACCATATCGCCCAGCCCTAGTCGCTCACATGCTGTGCAGTGTCAGTAGCAAGGAAAGCACATAGCATCTATATGCACCTGCTATGTTGGTCTAGAGCGGAAAGTCTTTATAGACATTGATATTGCTCCATTTGCTTAAGTGCATTCAGGTGAAATAAGTAATATGATATTTTAGGCATGGCTTTCGCAAGAAAGAATGGTTAAGGTGCGGTGTACTGTATATCTCCATCTGAAATAAGAGTAGATACTATTCCAAAGCTGAACAATAGCTTTAAAGGGCTTTGTCCCTTGTATTTTGAAATGCATCAAATATGCTGCAAGGGTGTTGAAAGCATGTTGCAGTCCAACATGAGCAACCTGTTTCCTTTGCCCCAATAGGTGACATTCTCTCCTGTATGGACAAACCCCAACTAAAGCCCTCATAACAAGCAAAACAGTTACAAAAGTTGAGATTTCATTAAAATGCAAGCTGCTTGGTGGATCAGTTGAGTGCCACAAGTACCTGTGGATCCTAATGATTCAGAACAGGTCTTAAGTGATGTTCTATGAAGTATGTAATGTTTCCCAATGAAAAATAGCCTGATTACATAGTGACATCTAATATTGGAATTTGATGTGATGTTCTCTCCAATACAAGAGAGAATGTTACATATCAGGGATAGCGTTTCCCAAGACATTTAAGCCGTGGTTTTTTGTCTAGTTGCAACTTGAAGCCCTTCAGTGGGGTGTGAAATGGATTTAACATATAAAGGCTTCAGTTAAATCTCTGTAATTCATCATCTCCGATACTTGCCCTCCCTCTTTGTGTGATAGCCATTTTCTTTCCTTTGTGAGCCTGCTGAAGTACTGAAGTGTGGCAGGATCCCAACCCCATTGTTAGGCAGGAAAGTTAATAGTTTGAGGAGCTACCCAGGGCAGTCGTAGTTTTGACTTTTCATTCATCACACTGAACTGTCACATGTTTGTTGGAAAGGGGACCTGGTGTTCTTGTCCTAAAGTGTTACTAATAGACTCAAGGATAAATGTTTATCTTCTCACATTTCAATACTTTAGTGAAACTTATTTACTTTAATGTGAATGCCAGGCTTGGGCCTAATGTTTTTTTTTGTCATATTTTCTCTTTTCCACCAGCTCCTCTCCATATATGCGGGAGAATGGAAGGCCCCTGCATTTCCAGCCCCCAGCTCTGGAGTTTGGGACACAGTAAGTACAAGTCTCACTTCCTGATTTCACACGACCGCTCCGAAAAACAGAAACTGACATGTAGATGTTCTTCATATTGTACTGAAAATTATAAACCCTTTATTCTGCATGCCCAACATATAGCACAAGGCTAAAACTTCACTTTGCCATCTCACAGTCTTATGAGTGATGTGGAAAATGGTCCTTCACGACCATGTAGGATAAATATTATAAGTCCACCGTCTTAATTTAACCTGAGTTCTGGCGAGTCTCACGAAAAGGCCACAGAATCGGCTTCACAGCAAGCAACTGTCACTGTGATGAATGCTACAGAACGGGAAGAGGATTTCATGAAGCATGGGGCCCTTAAACAATCCCCATAGAACCTTAAAGAACAGACAGGATACCCTAATATGGCAACAAGCTCTCTTTCCCAGCAGCCAGGCACTTACAGCGGAGGGTTGACCCTAGTCAAAAAGGTTAAGAACTCCGCTGTTTGCCTCCCTGCTCCCAAAACAACCAGAATAGCAGATTCATTGCTGTGGTTGGACAGCAGTCATGAGTGCTATTACTGAAGGCAAAAACTTACAGGCATCACATATTTTATGGAAAATTGTTGGACTTTTCTGGAGTAGCTGGTAACACTTGAGTAGTATTTTGTGTCATATAATCATATAATTATTGTATAGTTATTATACATTAATATAAGTATTGATACAGTGAAGTAAAATTGCTTAATGCAATTCATATTTCAGATCAAAAGATAAATATGAGATAAAAGCTTTTGTTTTGTTTTTTTGCATGCATGTTAAACCATGTGGGAGCAAAGTCATTTGTTGTGTTCAGTCCCACCAAATTTTAGGTGAGCATGAGTATTGGAACAATGGGTGACAGAGCTATTTGATTGATCATGTGTTCAATGTGGCATTAATTGCGCATACATAGAAAGGCTGTGTTTACCTTTTGAGTCTGCTTCTTGAGTTAGAAGGCATAAACCAAGATGAAGGCAATTTTGAAGATAAGCTTAAAGAAACTTCCAATTGGAACCATTGCAGAGCAGTTGGACATTGCAAAATCAACAATGTGGAATGTGGAAAAATATAGAAATTACTCAAGATGTGAGCAATTGGCAACAATCAGGTCGTCCAAGGAAGATGACAAACACTGATGACAGAAAAACCACTAGAGCTGTGAATAAAAAATCTAAAACAACAGCCAAAGAGAATGTAGACAATCTACAAAGTGCACATGGAACTATCACAATTCACCATTTGCAGGGGACTTTGACAGGAGAAATACAAAAACTGCACTGTAAAATGCAAGCCATTCTGGCCCGACTGGAATTTTCAAAGAAGTACCAGGCCAGAAGAAGAAGGCCAGAAGACCCAGAAGAGTTCTGAAACAAGGTTTTGTAGACAAACAAGACAAAAATAACCCTTTATGAAAGTGGTGGCAAGGATAGACTGTGACGAGAGGAACTGCAAATAATCCTAAGCGTACCGCCTTATCTGTGAAGCATGGAGGAGGCAGTGTCATGGCTTGAGAACGCATGGCTGCCTCTGGAAGCGGTTGACTGGTCTTTATTGATGATGTTACTGAAGATGTCTGCAGCAGACTGAATTCTGAAGTTTAAAGAAAGATCTTGTCTTCACATGTCCAAAAAAAATCCTAAATTCATCAAGTGTAAGTTCACAATTCAGGAAGACAATGATCCAAAATGTAGGCTACACTTGACCATTCTGGAAACTGGACCAGTCCATTTAAGTCATGCATTTCACTTGCTAAAAAGGAAACTCAAGTCAGAAAACCCCACAAACAAAGGGTATGTGACCAAATACAAACTTAAAGCAAGTTTAATTTGCTTCATGTTTTTTCCAACCATTATGCTCACCTGAAATTGGCAGGCCTGAACACAACAAATGACATTGTTGTAACATGGTGTAACAAAACAGTCATAAATAAAAGCTGGCATTCTGTGCATCTTTTGAGCTGAGATACTGATTTCAGGAGTGTGCAACAATAAGCAATTTTATTTAACTGTCCCAATACTTGGGCTTTTCACTGTATCTGTCTTAATCACACTACACAATGCCCATGTTCTAGAGACCTTTATATAGACTTTTCAGCAACAGATGGAATTGACTCACAAGCTGCTAATGCTGAACCAAAGCTGTATCCATTTTGACCCGCTCCATTTTGTCTACATAGAAATGGAACATGTAATAAAGGTTGTGCTTCCCTGCCTCACCTTAATGACTTTTAATAATCAGGATTTATTTTCATAATGCGCTGTCCCATTCCCAAAGTGTTACAAAGCAGTAAAAGTGCTACCTTTGTATCCCCGGGCTCTATCTGCAGAGAGAAGCAGTCATGTACAAACAGACCACCATTGACTGCTGACTAATTACATCAGGGTTTCTCCTAGCCCAGATTCCATGTGCTGCTTGGTGTTCACTATGTCCAGCCCTGTCCAAACAACACACCGACTGTCCTAGCTGTTGGCCTGCTCCTGTACATAGCTTCTCTCCAAGGAAATAAAGCAGGAGGAAAGACGGTGTAGATCTAGTCTGTAATATCTGCACACAGAGATTCAGGGTCACAAAAACCGATTGATCAAGGATAGCTTGACAACTTTATGTCACTACTGATGTGGACACAGAACAGGCAAATATCTGACATAGTTTTAATTCTCTGGGCATTTTCATACAACTTGCACTTGTGGACATAACTCAACAAACCATAATCCCTGTTGTGTTATTCTTCAAGAAACATGCCTTCATAGTTTATATCTTACACCATTGTTAGGCGTATTTTTCCATTGCTGAGATCTACCATATACACTGCAAATACAACACATTTGATGAAAATGCCAATGCTTACTGTGTCACTGTTTCTGCAAATTTGCTCAGTTATGCATTAGTTATGTCTTTTCAGATAAAGTGGAAGCCTATGTCAGTGATGAATAACATTGGACCCACAAGTCCTTAAACATATTTAAAAAGTGCACCAGATAAGTTGTGTCCAATCCTAGTATAGGCTGGTCTGTCTTTGGCAGTGCTTTTAAGATGCCACAGTTTTATCCCATGATACTAGGACTAGACTATGCATTATGATAATAATAAGTATCACAATACCATGCCGAAGAGTACACAAAAGTAGTACTCTACTTCTGTGGGTACTAGTCGTACCCACAGAAGTAGACTAAGGGCACAGATTGGAATAACCAGTTCTTGTACTAGTTTTTATTATATTCAATAAAGAATATTCCTGCTACACTACCAATGTTGCGTTGTGATAGCAGCATCCCTGGAGCATATACTGTCAAGATTAGACAATTCTCAGTGCATGTTGTGCATTCTTCCTAGTGTTTTTAAAGTCTAGTATTTCCCATTACAAAAAAAAAATGCAGACATTCAAATAAACATCCCAGTTATGTATAGTTGGCCAAATGCCAGCATTCCAGCAGCCGAATGAAGCACAACGTTCTCTGTGTAGTTCCTGTGTTAAGGTTGACCCACACCATAACAAGTAAATTTAATGTATTTTAATTCAGTTTAGTGAAAATTGCCATCATTTACCCACTGGCATGATATTAAAGCAGGAAAAATTTAGGCCTAATCATTCAGTTTTGTTACAAGAATTTCAAGTGTCATATTCAAGGTTTTTAAGATACTTCTGTGGATGTGAAATATCGATCCTCCAACTTTCAAAAGTGAGAGTGTATTGAAAAGACATTGTTATGGACTTAATATTTCTAATTTTAAATGATGAAATAGCCTACATGTCAATGTTCCAGACAAGAATAATTAACATAGCAGTCTCATTTCAATCTGACTTTGGCTCAACCATATGCCATGGAGGGCCAAGAGTACACAGGTTTTGATACCAACCAAAGACTACACCTGGGGCCTCAGTTATAAAAATGTGATTGCACACTAAAAGGTTACATACGTGCAGAAGAGGAAACGTGCGCACAGTAAAAAATAATCTGATTAATAAAATTGTGTACGCTTTCTGTCACGCAAGTTTCCCTAATAGATTAAAAAGATAAATTTGTCACTTTTGTAACAGATCACAATACAAATGGCCAAACCCAGTGAGCTAATCTTTGCAGTAATGTCGCCCAAGGCCTTTTCATAGCCTTGCTTGCTTTGTTTTTTCTGTTGTTTATCTCTCACAATGGGGCCTATCTCAGATAAAAAACATGAATTACTCATACCTGTTACCTATCTGTTTACAAAGAGGCAAATGGCTTATTATGGCTTAGTCATAGCTTCCCCATATTGATACAATGCAAAACACTGGAGACCTATTCAGTGGCAGTCTTCTCCATAACCATTACAGTGACTGGATTATGACCACACTCACCCGTTTGTGAACTCCCATACATGGTCACAAGAATAGTTTCATCTAACTTGGTGCATATGAATACAAACATTTGAATTTTATGCAAATGTTTTACCCAGTGCCATATTAAATATGACCCAATGAAGTAACACTTAACACTAACTAATGCTAACTGCACTGCAGTGGGAGAGGTATGCAATATCTTTATTCAGTGTTTGCATTCGGTGCCATTGGCCATATTAGACTGATGATGTCTTCATTTGATTGAAATGTTTCAAACATGAGATGGGTCTGCAGCATGCCTCTTGATTTCAGACTTCAGCATTTTCAGTGACACAATTTCTACCTCACATATTTTGGCAACAGCAACAACATAACCACTGTGGCAAGGACCAGTGACCCACATGCACATGTCCACAGGCTTTTTTCAGTCCAGCTGGAGATGGCTTGTTTATACTAGACAGTATAAATGCTATATAGACTTATTTGCCTTATGTTAGATCCAAGACATGTGTTGTTATTTAAAATTGAAGACCTCATCTGTAATAGGAATATAGGAGGAATATAGAAACAGTAAAACTATTTGCTCTGTTGTGTTACGCTTTGAAAAGGTGTCAATTACACAATATTGGATTAAGGAAAATACCTTTTCAGACAAACACAATATTGGATTAAGGAAAATACCTTTTCAGACAAACACACAAAGTACTACTTTGAAAATTCTGACATTTCTTTATGTAAAAATTGAAGGGACATCATTCAAAATGCATGATCAAATTTTACCCCTAAATTTCCCCAGATAAAGTTTGCTATAGAATTGAGTAGGTTAAGTTGGATTTGGCGTACATGTATATTTTTTGCAGTTCTGTCAACCACCTTGTGGTCCTAATGGTTTAAAAGGGCAATACAGAGACCTAATGTAGTATAGGCTACATAGAGGGCTCATGAAAGGGATATAGATAATTGTGTACATAATTGTGTTCCTAAAATGTGGATGTATGCTCCTAGATTGTCAGCTTGGGAGCCATGGTGCTCCATGGGTAAATGCTTCATGGAGAACCCTGTTATTTATGATGATCTTCTGACTGTCCCCTGTCTTCATAGGCCACTGGGGCTGCCAAGAGCTGAAACCATATATATACACAACCCCAGTCAGGAACTCCCTGTGACACTGCTGTCAATGTTTACATCCAGCAGGCATTTTCACATGCCTTCCTTCCACAGAAGGGTAAGTGTGTGTGTGTGTGTGTGTGTGTGTGCGCACAAGATATCCGCAAGTAGTGATGTTTATCATTATTTTCCTCTTGATTTGTGTGAGTGTCCTGTATTATGCTATCTGAAAACATCTTACCGCCTCGTGTTTTTCCTCTGTCCTAGGTGATCCCACCCAGAGGGAAGGCCTCTTTTAAACTCATCTTCCTCCCATCTGAGGAGGGCAATGTAGAAAACTCATTATTTATAAACACATCAGCCCATGGGCTTTTGTCATACCAGGTCAGTTCCATAAATACACCTCCTGCCGTGGGCCTTGTTCTGTTGGGAAAATAGTGAACTTCCACATTTTGTGCTTAAGACTTTATTAATAGCACATTAAGTAATTTGCAGACTTAAATTTCGATGAGAAGATACAAAAATCCCATATTGAAGAACCTCTTGGATTTGTTTATGCCATTCAAATTTTGATGACACAAGTCATGTAAGAACTTTGTTTCCAGATTATATTTAAGAAATTGTTTGTTGACCTCACATTACATGATCAGAAATTAGGGAGTAGGGACAGTACAGTTAGTACAGTAGGGAACTGTTAATACTGGAAAGTTTTTGATATTGCTTCCAATGAAAATCAGTTTATACAGTAGTTCACTATTGCCTCTAGCTAAAAACCTAGTTTTGCACTATTTGTGATTTTATTTTCTCTGCTTCTGTTTTACATCAGTAGACCCCCATCTGTGTTGGCTTTGTGGCAGCTAGAAAGTAGCCAGTGAATGTGTATTCACATGCTCTGAGAACAAAACCGCTATATCCTCTAGTCTTACTTGCACTCCAGTCCGTGGGTCTGTTGTGTTTTTCCACCACACCTTGCTGCACTACCACCTGAGAGTTTTTTTTCCATCTTCAATTTCACAACAGTTTTGTGAGACCATTGTCAATGATAGTTAGATGTCTTTCATGTTCCAACATGAGCAAAGTTTGTAACATAGACCTGTTGCTTGTGCATGAGCAACAATCTACCCTAGGCTATATAGTGTCAGCTGTAGGAAACTGAACCTCTGTGGGAGAAGTCAGCTCTTTGTCAGCCACATTGGAACCATACCAAATCAGAATAAACAATAGAGATAGGCTTCAGATGCCTTACAAATGTGTATCACGTTTTTGGTAGGCGTGAACTGTGTCCATCTCAAATTAAAACTGCATATTTCACACGTCAGCTGAGTAGCAATGTTTAGCTTTATTAATGGCAAGTGAGCACGCCCAGGCATGCACACACACTTGAACTGTCATGCACAGCTCCCTACAACGGCACTCCCCTAACATGTAACAAAGGCATTTCAATTTGTTTTTTCTGAGTATATTTAAAATTGAGGCCTTAAAAAGTAGGGCTGAACAATTAATCAAAATTTTATCGAAATCGCAATATGGCCTACTGCAATTTTCAAAACGCAGGAGCCGCAATATTTGTTAAAGGCGAAATGTGTGTCAAAATATCATTTTTAATTAAATATTGTCGTGCTGCAGAGATGTCCTGGCCTACACATCATATTCTTCAGACTTAAGAAAACATCTTTGTTTGGTACAGATCCCCGCAAAAATCACACTATAATCATTTTAATATGTTTTTCAATGAAAATGAGAATAATGATGTAAAAATTATCATTCCCTCTAATAGCGCAAATCATATCGCAATTGCAATATCAGTCAAAATAATCGCAATTAGGTATTTTTTCAAAATCGTTCAGCCCTATTAAAAAGTATCAAAATGTTTTAAATACAGTTATTAGAGGTGTAATTTTGTTCACCATGCAATGTTTCTTTGCACTGCATATCCGCTCAAAGATAAATACAGAACAGGGTTCGTGGTACAATATGCAAAATATGTTTTCCATCGCTTTACTAAGCAATTGGACTTCATGTCCCTTTACAATTTAGCCTAATTCTTGGTGTTCTTTTTCTTCGACTGCACATTCATAGTTTCAGAACTTTCATTAGCTATGTTCAGGCGAGTTATGCCAGTTTTGTTTCTCTGTTTTGAGTTTTAAATTGGTCTTGCAATTCAGTGTAGCATTTAAAAAGTCTAAATTTGGCTTTCTGAAACCTGCAGATATCCTGTACATATTGCCGCAAGATTAAAAATCTTTTACATAAAATGAGTTCATTTAGGCTATACTGTAAAACATCCAAAGATGTTTATCTAATCATTAGCCTACTTATTAGTGTACTATTCTTTGTCTTTATTAAGCACAAAGCACTAGCAGCATTGGGAGGGACAAGAAGTCCAATTCAAGCTCTGCAAATGACGCTACTCCACGGTTTACATGTCGACTGCTCACCCTTAATGGAATGCACATGGTGTTGAAAATCCCTTCATGTTAACTATTTCTATTCCAGGTATTTGGTGTGGGAGTGCACCGGGGTTCATTAAAGTCTGTCCAAAGAAAGGATAGTCTGCTAATATTCCCTCACATCCAGAGCATTAAGCTGACCCAAACTCAGGTATGTATTTAAATGTCTTGCTCTGCTGTCTGGTGGTTTGCACAGGCCCTCCAGAGTGGTGGATGACATCTCATCATTAGAAACAGCTGACTTCACCCATCCTGCCAGCCCTGATAAACAGACGGCCTCATGCATATACACAGGCTTTGTGATAAACACTCTCAAGCAATTGTGGCCATGAAATTGCAGAATGTGTGTGCAATCAGCATGCAGGATGTCACAAAAGCATTTCTTTGCTTAATTTCGAACAAAATATCAATGTTTGTGTGCAGAGCATAACCACATAAACTGACACATACATTCATTCTTGTGTACATATTATATAATTAAGCCAAATTTCAAACCCATACAAATGCACACAACAAACACTGACAAACTAGCACACAGTTTCAGGAGCAAGCAGAAGGAGTGAAAGTGTGTGAGAAGCTATCTCAAAGGAGTACTCTCCTCCACAACAGGAAGTGGGGTGGCAGTTGCAAAATGTCAGCTTGGCTAAGTGCAGCGAGACCGTGGTTCTCACAATCACTCAGACTGCTGCTTACGCCAAATGCAGCTCTTTTCCACTCGGCCGTGGCTCGCCATATTTCAATACATGCCAGTTAACAGCAACATTCTCTGTGTTAAATGCCTAACATCATCAGCCATTTCTTATTGGCCTCAAAATTGATGTCCTACAGTTTGTACCACAGTTACATTGTGTAAATTTTGTTTGTCATCATATTTCTGTTTTGCACACACACCATTCATTTAAATCCTGCCTCTTCAAATGCATTTGTTTCTATGAATATTTGTAATTAATACTAGATGGTGCTGTAGGTTGTGAGTTAATTTTTGTGGATAGTGTTTGTAGTTTTGTTTTATGGGACAGCTTGTCTAACGGTCACATGCAGTTTTAAAAGTAGATGCGCTCATGATGTGGTGACACTGTTTCCTGTCCTCGCTTCGAACTTTTACTTATGTGATAGTGCGGGACGGCTGACTGATTTTTTTTATTTTTTTTTAATTAGTCTCTGTAATGTGAAACATGAAAGGTTTTACTTGACCACTAGCTACATTGTCTGTATTGTTGCGTCCCCTGCAGGAAGATGCCTCCAACATCACCATACTGGGTCTACTCCTGGAGTGCAGCCTACCCAAGAGTTTGTTCAACAATCCTCAGGTACTTTCATGCCTCACATTTGTTTCATTTGGTTGCTGTTATTAAATTGTCTAGCCATTTAAGGGGTCATTCTGGTCTTCATATTCAAGTTATTTATGAATGTTTTGAGTAATTTTGATTTGTGAACATTTTTATCAGCCAGTGTTCAGTACTGACTAATCAAACGTTTTGTTTTTCAATACAAAGGGGCATGACCTCTGAATTCAAAACTCAAGTGCAGTGGTTCTACCCAAAGTGATGACTCCCCAATTCATTTATACAGAGAAACAGAAACATAAAATTGTGCATAAAATTATACATGCTTGTATTTGCAGGCAGTTACAGTAGTTTCTCAGTTGTCAACAGGAAAACAAGATGGCAAATGAGGAAGAGGGCATACTGTAGACATACTGTGCCACTGAGGGAAACCCCACAGAAAGAAGCACAAGGGAGGACAGTTCACCACGTGCATTCATTTTTACAGCATATGATCCTACACTGATTTTCGCAGTGCATGAGCCTGCATTGTAAAAATGAAGTTGAGCAGTTTTTGCTTCTCTCGTCACACCCACCACTGTGGCAGAAGGCCAGCTAGTGCAGAACTGAAATGGACGGCAGGTTTTGGCATCTGACTGCAGTCTGTTTCCTCCAAAACCCCTGAGGAGGGTGGGATCTCTTGCCAGGCTTTTAATTGCTCTCTCAGAAGACTCCATAATTGACTTGGAGCTCCCAGGTGGAGCAATCCACATGATGCAAGAGAAGGCTGATCACGAACCAAACTTATCGTCATATTGTCACAAACTGAAATCATCCTTATGTTTATTTGTATCCTAGCTGTGACCTTTGGGCTTGTATCTTGGATCCACACCTGCTCCTCAATTCCTTTTAATTTGTCTTACAAGTCTTCACAAACAAAATTCAAAACTGGCCTTGGATCAGTGTTGATATTGCTCACAGATGAAATGAGCCTCACAGGAAGCAAGCAGTAGACTTGGTCTCAAGGGATTAGGTTTGCTGTTGCAGGCCTGAGCTCCAGTGGCACCAAGCCAGGGAATCTGTCTACAGGTTGTCAAGTCGTGATTCACTCACTGAGACAAGCCCTGGTTTGCACTGAGCTTTTCACTCCCCCAATACTGATCTGTCAGCTTCAAGAGAGTGTTAGTCACAGGGATGGGGAGGGGAAGGTTATTGCCCGCCGGCTTGATGATGTATGCATCTGACTATACTGCTGTCTGTCAGCAGATAAGAAAATAATTCACATGAACAAAGTGTTCCTTCACCATATACATATCTCCACCTTGACTTAACTGTTACCCATACCTCATAAAATCTCTCTCTCTCTGTCTTTCACGTTTCTTGCTCTTTCTCGTTCTTTCCTCTTCAATTTTTGTTTTCTTTTTTCATTGTTTCTTTTTCTTTCTGTCCAACCTTTCATTCCACCCCCCCGACTCTCTCGGTGGTGCATGACTGGTATGCCTTTCCTGTCCCGTCTCAGGGGTCCTGCCTCCAGAGCGAGGAGCGCCTCAGTCTGCAGATTAATCTGTCAGAGCGCGGTGACCGTCCCGCTGACCTGGACAAGCTCAAGCCTTACGTCATTGAGCACATCTTGGTGCTGCTGGTGACCCCCGCTGCTGGATGGGGTGCAGTAGGTGGGGTTCTTTTGTCAGTCTCTCACATTCTCAGAAGGGATTTGTCTTTGAGACATTGGGCTAATGTCATATAGCCTTGCTAAAATACTGTATACCATACAATTTGGATCTGACTTATTTTTGTTTATTAAATAACAGTCAGATCCAGATCTTGGATCATATGATTGTTCTCGATTTGAATCCAGTGTGCACAGAGAAACACATTTATCTAATTCCATGTCAGGACATTGTTGCATGTTCAGCCGCCATTATAATTACCTCAGTAAATGCCTCTTCCCAGATCCCTTTCTGTGGTAGATCACTATCACAGCAGAAGTTGGGAAGATAAATATAGTGTTTACATTTTGAGGTTGAAAAATAGACCTAATGAAGTTATCTTCAATTCCTGTGGCTTCATTCCCCTTTGTCACAAATCCTGTTTACTTTGACTCTGGGGGGAAAAAAAGTTCTGATTAAGTAAAAAACAAACAAAAGAGTTGGAGGGAGTGGGTTGCTGTGGGTGAAGCTATAGATGTCTAGATAGAGCTATCAGATGAGAGGCAGGAGAGAAATATGAGGAGACACTGGTCCTGCTGTCCTGGTCTCACTTTACAGAGCAACACAGAGGTTGAAGATCAGAGAGCCAGTATAATCAGCCCCAGGTGTCTACTCAGCATATTCATCAATAAAAGTGGTGTACTGTTACTGTGGGGAGTTTTATGTATGATCGCTCATACCTGGGGCTTTGTATCACAGAACTTATCAGTACCATACTAATTTTTGGTATAGGTATCAATTTTAAAGCATCAAAAGTTATCAAAATGTTTCAAGATGTTGGCTCTTACAATAAGATCGTAGGATTTATACTAGTCTATGGCTGTTGTTATTATGAAAATCAATTGTGCATGGTCTTACTCAAATGCAAACTCACGCGGAAAATATTTAGTCTATAAAAAAGGCATCAAAAACGTGTCTTTTTAGAATTGTGTCAGATTTGAAGAAACTGAACAGGATTTCTCACGATACCCAGCCCTACTCCTACTTAGCCATGATCACCACCACACCCTGTTTTCAGCTATGCTGGTAACTGTGTTGATGAGTGCAGTTCATGAGTAACGCCCAGTGCACCAACAACAGTAGAGTTATCTATTACAATGGTACAGATAGATACAAAAAGGTGGGGCAAACCAGGGTAAAAAAAAGGTACACACTTTCCCCCTAGCTTGTAGATTCTCCATCCATGCCACACAATTTTAGATAGTTAGAGAACTAAGTGTGAGCATCCATTTTTAAATTAAGTACGTTGCCTTTTACTGGCTGGTAGCATCACTAGTGGTTATATGAAAATGGAAATCAATTTCCTTTTTGACGTGTCAGTTTTATTCTTTAAAATAATTGCTTTGTTCGAATGTCTAGCTGTGGAAAGAGGTTTTGATGAATGGTGAAATAATGATAGTGGGAGAATCTATTGATCACAGATTATTGTACATTTTGCAGAGATTTTATATCAAGATTGGCTACAACTATGTGTGAACCTATCTATATCTTCTCTCTACAGGGGAACCGAAAATAGGAGTTCATATGTTGAATTCTGGAAGCAAGAAACTCTATGT
Organism: Centroberyx affinis; assembly: GCF_046629955.1. NCBI lineage: Eukaryota > Metazoa > Chordata > Actinopteri > Beryciformes > Berycidae > Centroberyx > Centroberyx affinis. Next base: position 34,446 of record NW_027282811.1, read on the forward strand.
AAAGGTGAGCTGTTTGTTTTGTTTCTTTATGGCCTCTAGCTAGCAATATTTTGGCTTTGACATGATGTTTTTATCTCCTCAGGACATGCAGGTGCTATCAAAAGTGGATGCTAGTCTGGAATTTAATCAGGTTCTTCTGAGACCAGAAGCAAAAAACTTCACGCAAGTGGCTACCCTAGCCTGCAGAGGTTAATAGACTCATTACAGTCCAAATCATTTCTTCTGAGTGCAATAATAATTCACAATACCCTCTTTGAATATTTGAGTAACAACAGTTTGTACCTGTTGGTGTCGACAGGTTCATTGCCAGGCCAAGGAAGGAGATGCTTAAGTCATATCAGTTTGAAGATTCTGGGAAACCGCACAGCGAACACATTTCCTGGACTACATATCACACACAGGTAAAACTTCACACTCTCAAAACACAGTGGTCTTTTGCCATTTTCACATACAGGTTGTCACAAGAAGCGTTCGAGGTTATAGCCTCGCTACATTGTCCTTTTCTCTGGATACTGTATGGTAGTAGTTAGTGATAATCACCTTGAATTACTTACTTAATTTGGTTCTGATAAAGATTAATCCACTTCACTTAGTCATGAAGAGTTACCACACCAGGTACCAGTTAAAGAGTATTGTGGAGCACATTTTAATGCTGTTTTGTTTTTACTACCTACAGACGACCGGGGTGGGATTTGTCCAGCCTGTTCCAGGTGAGACAGACACAGAGAGACACAGACCAGGTAGAGCTGTGGCTGACCAACCCCCTCCACCTGCCCCTCACTGTCACCAACGCCAGCCTCTCACAGAAGTTGCAAGGAGTACTGAAGGTATGTAGATGATGATCTGATAAAGAATCAAACGATGATGATGTAATGATCGCCACACCTCCAGTTAGTTTATCTCAAATGAATTCTGACCTGGGCGAAGGGTGCTACATTTAACCAATTCATCAAATCCAGGGGAGGGTGGTACTGTACTGTGTTATACTGTATTGTGTCTTTTGCATATTCCAAAAAACCCCAAAACTATTATACAATTCATCAAAGTGATCCCATGTTCAGAATAGGATTTGACAGTAACTTCTCTGCTGCCCCCTGTCTGCCAGGTGTTGAACTTCAGCAGTCCGCTGATGGTGCCCCAGGGCTGCTGGCGTATCCTGTCCCTGCAGCTGCTCAACAGGACGCTGCCCGTCAACCTGCTGTCCACCCTCAGTCTGGGCACCAGTCTGGGCTCAGTGCTGCACATCCCCCTTTACTTTCACGCTACCCTTCCCAAGGTAACAGGCCAGCAATCATGGATAGGATGGATTAGTAGAGCGTTGAATTGGGTGATTACTAGGTAGGATAAGATGTGGTAATAGATGAAGTGTTTGTTCTCTTCAGCAGGGGGAAGTGGTGTTTGAGGCTGAGCGAGAGTGTGGACGACCCTGCCCTCTCAGATTGTCTGAAGCAGGTGAGACATGGCACTAATCTCCTTCCCTGTGTCAGAGAAAGAGAGAGAGAGACAATCTTACTTTTTTTAAATTTTATTCTTTTTTGTTCCACCAGGTCATGCCCAATGGCAGCGTTCTCTCCTCCCAGACTTTTTCCCTTCTTCGTGGGCTGTAGACAGCAGGCTGGCTGCTGAGCTCTGCTCTCGATGGCAGAGCCACAAAGACCAGCTGCCTTGCAGGTCAGACACGTATACACACACGCTCCTTTTATTTCATATGTGTCTTACAGTTTGTCATTACACAGCATTAACATCCTTACTCATACTTATCCACTTGTCTTCTCAGGTGGCCCAGACTCCCAGTGGAGACATCTTCTCCTCTAGACTTTGGTGCTACCCCCGTCAATGAGAGCAAGGTGAGCAATGTTTGTTCACTGTAAATGGTTTATGGCTTATAGCTTGACTTTGAAGTTGCAGCATTTGTCTGCAGCAGTAAAAAGAAGTGTGTCTTTTCATTTGTTCTAGGTGAAGATGCTCATGCTGAAGAACCCTTCCTCTTCTGTGGTTTCTGTAGAGATTCGCGCCCTCTCCCTGTACCCTGCCCCACTGGAGGCTCTGGACCTCCTAACTAAATGGTACATCAGATAGAGCATTTATTTTATGTTGTAGAGAAGGATTCAACTGAAGCTGTCGTTTCCTTTACCTTCAATATTTCGAGTCTCATACCATGCTGCTCCAGCACGTCGCTTTTGTTGATTTGTCAAACTCCTTTTGTTCCTTTGTTTTGTTTGGCAGGTTTAATATCAGCCCCCTCTCTGTCAACATCAGCACCACAGAGTTCTCTCTGTTGGCTACTCCCCCCAAGGTAAAGACACGGGACACACCCTGGGAAATAAAATTGTGCCGTTGCTTAATCTTTGAATGTTTGCGTACTGCTTTCTGCTGCCAACATGTGATCTTTATCAAACTTTGTACCTGAGTTTCACACAGGAGAACAGAATACAGCAAACAGCGTCAGCAAATACTGGAATACTTCAGTTATAGAATATGTCTCCCCTTTTCTGCATTCAGAATGAACGTGTGCCACTATGACAACTGCGTTTTGTTTTGTCTTGTCTTGACTTCCCTGCCAACCCATTTCTTCCTGTTTCTGTGTGTGTGTGCATAGACTGGCGAAAGTGTGGAAGGTATGACAGGAGAGGGCGTCCTGCGCCTGCTGCTGCAGCCCTGGGAGGCCAGAGAGGTCGCTGTTGTCTTCTCCCCCTCAGAACACAAACCCACCACTACCATTCTCATCATCAGGTACACACTGATGTATATTAGGATGAATATAATGTCATTTATATAAGGTGTGTAATCCTCATCTTGTGTATTCACATGTGTCGTGCCTTTCAGGAACAGTGTCGTGTTATTCTTGAAAGACGACACAATAATACACACTGACTCATATTAGTATGTTGATTATAATGTTAGTTCATATGTTTTTCCCACGGTGTATTCTCCTATTTTGCATGTTTCAGGAACAACCTCACAGTGTTTGACATGGTGACAGTGCGGGGCCACGGGGCCAAGGAGCTGCTCAGAGTTGGGGGCAAACTGCCCGGCCCAGGGGCGTCCCTGCGCTTCAATGTGCCTCAGTCAACTCTCATGGAGTGCCGCGATGGTGAGATTATGCTACTATCACTTTAATAAATAAACAAATGAGTGTTTAATGATATTCCTTTTCAATCAAATGGAAAATATTTGAATTTTAAATGAAAAAGCAGCACCATCTCGCAGATTGAGTTAAATGTTACCCTGTGCCATGTCACTCCTAGGCCTGCGCACCAACAAGCCGCTGTTCGCTATCAGAAAGAGTTTCAAGGTGGAGAATGCAGGAGAGCTCCCTCTGACTGTCATGTCAATGAATATCAATGGATATAAGTGCCAGGGCTTTGGCTTCGAGGTGCTGCAGTGTCGCTCCTTCAGTCTGGACCACAATGCCTCTTCTGAGATCACCATTGCGTAAGTGGAATTTTAGTCTGCTCTACTGCTGAACATAATAGAATTTTTGTTTTTACTGCTGGAGATAATGGATTTTTTTTTCTGTTAACACTCAGCACAGTGGTTTCTTCATCACTCGCTGCTCCTCAGCAGTCACTGTTATAAATTAAAAAGGCTGAGGAATCTTTTGCTGTTGTATACTGGCACTGTGTCACTCACGTACCACATCTTTCTTTCTTCCTCTTACACAAACTTCTGCAATCCTCCTTTCCAATTATACATTCTTCTTCCTGTCTTTTCGCTCTCTCGCTCACTCTCTCTGTCTCTATCTCTTTTTCTCTCTCTCTTTGTCTCTGCCTGTCTGTGTCCTCAGGTTCACCCCAGACTTCACCTCATCCTGGGTGATCCGGGACCTCACCCTTGTGACGTCTCGTGGCTCCTCTTTCCCTTTCACCCTCAATGTGACACTGCCCCACCACATGCTGCCTCTCTGCGCCCAGGTGGTTCCTGGCCCCAGCTGGGAGGAGACTTTCTGGGTGGTCACCCTCATCTTCACTTGGTCAGTGCCTTCTAATTAATTGTTAATTATTACAGTCAATGTTAAGGTAAATATTCTGACTAGCTATAGAATACTCAAATACATATTTGAACCTTTTATGATAGTAATAATGTGTTTTTAGGTGAAGAGTAACTATCTGGCATATTTTGATGTTCCAATAATCTCTGCTGTATCTCCTCTTGTTCCAGCTTCTCCTTGTTTGGGGTGTGTCTGATGGCCTTCCATCAGGCCCAGTATATCCTGAATGAGTTCTCCACCCCCAGCACCAGAAGCAATCACAACTCTGTCTTGTCCCGGGACAATGGCCTCGTCAACAATATCACACCCAACGGAGTCAAGTAAGACCACCTTTCTTTCAGTGTTTAATTTTTCAGGCACACATTTTACTGCCTGCCTTTCAGTGTTCCATGTTGAGACTGCTTATTATGAACAGTATTTATGCTGTAAGAGAAATAACTGCATATTCTCTGGTGTAAACATAATTTGTTATTGTCGTTTAATTTGTCATATTTGTGTTCCTTTTTGTGTAGTAAAACAAAGGGAAGCTGTAAGAGCTATGTGGACACCGGTCACACCTCTGACAAAGGTAAGGGGCGGGGCTCTCCAGCCTTGGCCAACAGCCCCGCCCCGCGTCCTCAATCATCCAAGAAAGGCACCTCAAGTACAACCTCCCAGCCACAAAAGAAACACAGGGTTTCCCTGTATTACACCAAATACAAGTCCAGCTCCTCTGCGGCAGCAGCTGGTGCTGTGATGATGGAGGAGGAGCATGACGGCCTGACGCCCGACCCTCCGCTCACCCCGGACCCAGAAGTCTGCAACAACAACAATGAACCAACTTTCATCAGTCAGCTGGACAAAAAGACAACTCACTTTAAGGAAGTCCCCCAGAGCGCTATGGAGGATAAGGTGCCAGCAGCAGTTATGTTTCCCATGGAAACGCCTGCTGGTTTCCCAAGCAACGTCACTGTGGGTCCAGGACCCAGACCAGGCCTGCTAGTGTGCAGCCCTGTAGAGAAGAACTGTACTGAGCGCTACACAGAGAAGAGGGACTCGGAGAAAAGGGACATAACTGAGCTGGAGGTGAGGAAGATGCTACATTTTACTTTGCTGATAAGTACTTGATTAGATCATATGCTTTGCCAATTGAATTGGACAGCTGGCAAAGCATATGATCTAATGGCTTCCTATTACATTATTTCTTTCTCTCTCCAGCCCAGAGAAGATGGCAAAGCCCAGAAAAAGAAAGTACAGAACACAGAGACTGGCACTGCAACAGGGAATAATAAGGGAAATAGGAGTCGCAGGAAGACTGCAGAAAATGTCTCTAGGTAGGATACCCACTTCACTCTATTTCCATTTGTCTCTATTCTATTTCTATCTATAAATCAAATCACATTTATTTTGATATTCCCTAGTAACGTACTTTATGATACTGGTCGCAACGATAGTGGAACTAAATAAAACCTAAGGTGGAACGAAAGCACTAAATGACAATTTCAGAGGTGTAATCATTATTACCTTTATGTCTGATTACCATAGTGCTCCAGAGCACAGTGTGCTTGTAATGCAAGAGAGGGAGAAAGAACCTGACTGGAGAACGGGGGACCGTAACATCAGTGGAACCCGCACCAGGAACCGCTGCTCCAATGGCTCAAAGTCAGAAGCACCAAAGCCCGGACAGAGCACCGACAGCCCGCTCAAACAGAACGGTGGGTAAACTCCTTAGCCTGGAGCATTTCACTGTAGTTACACCTGGTCAGCCACAAGATGGGCCCAGAGAGAAAGTCTGTTAGTTTACTTTTTCTTTGAATCTAGTATTTTGGATGGTGGCTGGTCTATGGCTTTAACAATAATTCATGTGTCAGTAAGAACATCTGATTTAACCCCACTGCCTTTGTTGATCTCTTGCAGGTGTGTGTTTGGCTCGGCCCCGACGGAAGTGTGCCGCGGAGCGTCGTGGTGGCGGAGTGTGTGAGTCAGGTTCAGACTCTGGCAGCTCGTCGGGTAGCGTGAGGGCCAGCCGAGGGAGCTGGGGCAGCTGGAGCAGCGCCAGCAGCATGGAGGGAGACAAGGACCCCAATGCCCGCACACACCCCTGCACTACCTCATCTAGAAAAAGTATGAAGTACACACACACTCATGCACTACCTCATCTTGGAAAAGTAACACCTACACTCACATTTTAACACTGTAGTACTTCTCAGCTTGGTTCGTCATATTCTGTGCAACAAGTTCCTTTAATTTCCCACAAGCAAGTGCGTAACCATAATGTGGAATAATGGACTGAGCTGTAGTTTTATCACAAGAATGGTGTGGTGCAGTATTTCGACAGATGGTCAAACAGTGTGTTGTCTCGTCTGTTTCAACAGGGGACTCCATGCAGTACGGCATCTACCCAGTAGAGAGAGACTGCTACCAAACCATGAATACAAACTACAAGGCTCAAAGGTACTTCAACAAACACACACACACACACACACACCTGGAGACAATAACTGGCTGTGATGGCTGTCCGGGCCCTCACAGCAGCACCCCTTTGTCTCCATTTGTTAACGATGTTTCAGACAGTCTTTATTACAGTTGCTTGAGGCTTTGTGACACAAGCTCAAAATCCCAGTACTATTTGGTATTGCTAAAGAAGTGCAATCTAAAATGTATTCAATTTTTGCATTGTGCTCAGCACTATTGTAGGTAGTCTAATGCAGTTAATGCAGGGTTTGGGGAGAAGTTGGTATTGAAAGAAAAAAGAAAAAAAGACGGTAATTCAGAATATGCAGTTTTGTAATTTCCATGGAGTGTTGTTTGTATTCTATTAGTCTGAGTGGTTTACATTGGAGCTTCCACTGTGTATGTAAGGGCACATAGCTATTAGTTCTGTCTGTGTATAATCAACCTTGTTTGGTGAAGGTTTAAGGAAAGTGCAGGAGCCTGTTTACATCCTTCCTCTGTTTGACCCTTAACATTGTCCTTTTCTCTGTTCAGCATGAACAGCTTGTACCGTAAAGACCTGTGCCAAAGCCCAGACCCCCCAGTGCCCAGCTTTGCCCCCAGCTTTGCTGCTGTTGCTGCCGGCGGAGCGGACAGGAACATGGGTAAGGAGCAGAGCAGTTTGTATCTCAGCTTAAATAATACGTTTGGAAATAACGTTTCTCCCTTTCTTCAATAAAGATTTGTATATGACCTCACCATAACTCTTGAGATATGAATAAAGACAGTAGTAAAAGATAAACATCAGTGTGTACAGAGGGATTTCTGAAAGTTGTCTTGTCCTCCCTCAGACCTGGCAGGTCAGTACTTGCCTGAAGAGACGTGGTCTGCTCCCTCTATCCCCCTCACCAATGAGTTCAGATACAACACGACCGAAGCTCTGCCCTACATACCTCAACCAGCAACCCCCGGGCCATACAATGGGTATGTGTTTGTATACATGCTAGTTAAAGAGAGCATTGGCTAAAATGAAAACAATTCTTTGCATTTTACATGGAACGGGTCATGGGACATGGGAGCAAAGTCCTAGTCAGAATGAATACGAGTCAAAGAGCTGGAAGGGAAATCTTGCTCCTTTTCTCCTTTCCTCCCTAGCTACTTAACATGTCTTTACAGCATCTTTACAACAACAGCAGATGGATCTGTTCTTGCATGATAACTGATCTTAGTTAGCAGTTTGAGTAATTACTTTCTCTGTTCAAGTAGATCAGTGTTATAGTTTTATATTCATGTTGAGAGAAACTGTTTCATGAAATGTTTCCTCCTCTTCTACAGGTTTCCCTGGAATAGTGCCAACAGCCAATGCAACAGTCCCTACACCTACTGTGAGCAGGGGAACTACATGACGGGTGGGTAGAAGCTTCTGATGCGCAGTTTACTTCTACTTGAATCCATATGTGCAGTCCAAATTTGCACCATTTACTCCTGTTGTGCATTTGTGCTCTTCATGGATCGATAGAACTTTAGAAAAACAAGACGAGGTTGGATTTAAACCAATGTCTATTGGCATAGTCTGTTGGCCATCTGTCTTAAGACAACATCCACTGTAAAACAGAACATTCTTGTTATTTCTATGATCGTTGACAGTCCAGTCAATATTTTTCAATATAAAGTCCAGCTCAACAGAGCCAAATTCCTGTGTCTAGCTTTGGAAGAGACTAGGGCAAGTGCCCAAATCTAGATTTAATTGTCTGTGAAAATGGCAATATACTGTTTGTGAATTCTATTTGAGTGGATTTTCACTTAAAGAAAAAAGGGAATAGAATTAAATGACATGAAACCTGTTATCTTTTTCCCTCACAGGTAATGACAATTTCCAGAGCAGTTTTCCATGTCAGGAGAGCCAGAACGCATACAGCCACCAGCCCAGCTGGAGCGAGGAACATCCTCAGGAAACGCCCTCAGCCTGGGACACAGCAGCCTGTGTGGGCAGCAAGGTGAGGACTCCGAATAATGGACTCAGGCAGTATAACAGCACAAAGTCATACGTCTGCCAACCTATTACAACTAAACATAATTTATTCTAGTTATGCCACAGTGTGGATTAACAATAACAACACTAAATCTAACAGTAATAGCAGGGTTAATGAAGGGCTTGGTTATGAAATAGTAAACGTGTGGATGAGGCATACTGAACAACAGGGAACTATAGTACATTTACTGGGACTGCACAATAATTACTATGTTACTGTGCCATGTGTCTGTGATCAACACCACACTGGCCAAGATCTTGGGGTACCTGCTACCTAACCTGGTGTTACGCACCCTGAGTTCACGTTCATCCCCAAAGTCCCGAGATGCACGTGTTAACACCCAGACCTGGTGGTGCCAGAGGTGAAATAGTGAGCGGGTATTGCATTAGTGTCCAACTGTCATGTAGGTCTATGGTGTTTAATGGTGCTGGTAGTGTGCAGCGAATGTGTAGGCGTGTGTGGGGAATCCTGAACAATAGTTAACTGTCTGGCTTGCTGTATGATTGACACAGAGACATAGGTGGCTTCTCTTTCGGGCTCCATTACCATTCCAGGAAGGTGTTATGTGCTCTCGTCACTCCACTCTTTCTGTCAGAATAGAAATGAGGAACAGCAGCCTCTGGTTTAATTGGTTCATAGACTCGGTGTTACTAAAAGTGGGTTTTTATTTACTTCTCTTTCACTTGCTGCTTCTGCTTTTTGCACAGCTATTATGGCATTTGACCTTGCACAGTTTTGCATGCACTTCACATGCAGATTTGCTCACATTTATGTCACAAGGTGGTACTCATTGTAGTAAAAATATATGTAATGTCATTTAACAGTGAATACCGATCACACTTTGATAGCCATTACATACGTTATGGGCATTTTGAGGGCAAAAGTGCAATAAGATAAAATTTCTAGATCACAAATGTTGCTAGCAACCAATATCAAGGAGTGTGAGCTTATAATCATAGTGTCCTGGCAATAGATGTAGCAAAATATTTCTGTGATCCTATAATGATTATGTAAGATAAACATGTGTCAGGAAATGAGATGAAATATTTCTTGGAAGTTTTCAGAGGACAGGGAGGAACTCTGGTGTCCTGACTTGAGTGGGACGAGATTAAAAAGCTGGATGGAGCGATGGACAGGTTGCCGCATGGAAGGGGTAGACTTTCAGACTTTAGGAGACTTGTACACCAGCACCAGAGTTTTGAATTAGATATGAGCAGCCAGTGGAGAAAGTGCAGGATGGGAGGGGGGGGCATAGGAGAATTTAGGTTTGCAATGTACAAGCCAGATGTTGCAGCTGAGAAATCTAGTATTGGACCTAACACCATCTCTCCTTCCTCCGCAGCCATACTTCCCTGGTACCCGCAGCCTCTCCCCCATGTCCAGCCTGTTTGGTTCCATCTGGACACCCCAGAGCGAGCCCTACCAGAGCCACTTCCAAACCGAGCGATCTGCCCCGATGTCCCCCGTGTCCCCGGTTACCCCGCCCCATGCCCCCTTCAGCCGGGAGCCGGGGGGCACCTGCCGACCGATCCAGTACTCTAGCTTCAACCCCTTCGGCCCCCACATGAACCTGGATATATGGAACTCTTCTTCCAACCGCAGCTCCAACTCGCAGCTCTCCAACGACTCCGGTTACTGCGGAGATGTTTAAAAAAAGAAAGACCTTAACAATAATTGCAAACATATAAAACATTGCTATATAAAAGAAAGGAAACAAAACGAATGTGCTTTTATCACTAATGGGGAAAATGTGAATATTCCTTTTCTTTTATGTTCCCTTTTTTTCAAATGTTCAATGTTGTGAAAGGTTACGCATTTGTTGTATATTTTTCTAGATGTTTTGCAGTTTTGATCATAGAAAATTAAAAAAAAAAAGGTTTTGTACTTGGACAATATCTCAGCCTTTTTAATTCCACACTGTATTTAATGTATTTTTATAAATGTAAACGGGTCAGCATGAATTCCTGATCCATCTGCCTTGGAAAGGAAAGGTGACCAGTTTTGTCTATCAGCCAGAACAAAAAATTAAGTAATCTTTGTTTTGTTTTTTGACAACTTGGTCAAGCCATTGAGAATATAAACATTTTGTATGCAGTTTTCAAGTTTTCATACATTCAGTAGTGAGTGCACATGATTTGTGGTAGCAAAACAGCACAGCATAGCACAAGGTGTTAAGTTTATTGGTCAAGAGCACCATAGCATCCTCATTTCACAAACCAGTAATTCTAGATGAGGAATCTCTCAGACATCTAGAAACGAGTGAACTGTCCTGGAAAACAGTCAGCCACCCTGTTCCTGGTGTGCTTCTCTAAACTGGTAACTAGTTCTACTCTGCCAGGAAATTGTCATCCTGCTTCTGTTGCCCTACTTCTTGTGACAGAATGAACTAGATATGGGCAAATGACCAGTAAACCCCGGAGAGGTGATTAATGAATGAATGCCTACACCCTGCCCATCATGCTGTAACGGTACAAAACCTGATATTGTGGCTCACCTGTGTGATTGGGTCTTAGAAGGACAACGATTTGGAATAGCAAGCAAGACATTGGGGCTCTTCAAGGTATTTTCAGTCAATAATTTGGTTCAGTGAAAAGGCAAGAATGCAGTCAGATTTCTAGAGATATGATTGCATTCGATATGTATGCAGCATTTACCCAGAAATACCTCTGGCAAATAATTGTTCTTACCCATCTCATAGCATCTGTTCGTTTTATTCATTTGGAGCTGTGTTTAGTTTGGTCCATATTACCAGGGTGAGTCAGTTTATTAGCCATAACCACAGCCAAAAGTTCAATTTTTTTATTATTAGACTGCCTAGCAAAACAGTTTGGAGTAAGGTCTAGTGCTTTAACAAACATCTTTTGTTTTTGGTAGGAACTTGAGATATCCTTCCATTTCTTATGTTGGTCCATCTGCTGACGTGTCTCAGCCTCATTCTCCAGACCACAGTGTGAATACTGTGACCAAACATCCTTCTGTAACTGCTCAAGGCAAAAACTGAAGAAAGTCCCCACAGCCCCTTCTAAGGTCATCACTGAACTTGACCTGTCATTCAACAAACTGCAGGTGATCATGACAGATGACGTTTGCCAACTTAAAGTCTTTGAACATGAGTAACAATAGAATCAAAATGATCCAAGAGCAAGCATTTCCCGCTGATTAATTTGGAGAAACTGGACCTATCCTTTAACAGACTGGATACACTATCTGCAAGATGGTTTAAGAGACTGTTTTCTCTTCAGTACTTGAATCTTTTGGGGAATGAGTACAGAACATTAGGGCAAGGCAATCTGTTCCAACCACTGAAGAGACTGAAGACCATACAGTTTGGAGGGCAGTTTCTTTAGTCTGTCCAAATAAATGACTTTGCTGGTCTTGGTCGTGTTGAAGAGCTGGTTTTTCATGGAAAAAACCTGCAAGAATATGAAAGAAGGAGTTTCAGCAAGATTGGGCCTAATTAGCCATGTAACACTTGGCCTAAATGGTCCATTTTCAGAACAATCAAGCGCTTCTAGAAGTTATCCTGTCTGATGTTTCACACCCAACCACAACCTTGACTTTTATTGACACAAGGTTTTATGAAGAGCATCAAATGTCCGTTCAGGTGGCCAACAGGAGGGGTATTAGACGTGTTGTTTTTAGAAATGTTAGTATAACAGATAAGGCTTTTAACACATTTCTTCAATGGCTATCTCACTCAAATCTAACTTTGTTTGCAGCTGAAGATGCAAAATTCTTCTTGGTGGATTTTTGGAGCAGCATTACGCCCCACCTTAAAGGAATAGTTCACCCAAAAATGAAAATTCTGTCATCATCTACTCACCCTCATGCCAAATGAAACACAGGTGAAATTTGTTAGTCCATATAACACACAGGGAGGTTGCCAGCACAACTTGGTAGCAGCCTTCTCCAAAACAACTGAAGTCAATGGGGACCTGTTCTTTAGAGTTCCAAAACAAAAACAGCCAAACAATCACACTGTGAATAGAAAGACCTATACACCATTATTTGTTGCAAATCAATCAGCTGTAGTTAAGATTTGCACTAAATTATGGTGTAAATATAGGTCTTTTTGGAACAACAGATGATTTATGGGGTGGATGGAGGGCATGACAGTTTCCTTGTAACCCGAAATTATAAGAATGCATTCCCCATCATTTAGAGGGAAATGGATAATTATTCATCACATATCAAAGAACATTTGTATGCAGAGCTTGAATATACTTAATTTGTACAAATAACTAATATCTACATATATCTACTTATTTCATATATTTTTATATCGGTGTGTAAAGTTTTATAGAACAGCCCCCTGTTCTTGAAGGTCTACATATAAAAATTGGCACCAACAAATTTTTGATTGGTATAAATAGTTGGTTTCTGAAACAATACATCTACTCTTGATTTAACTATTAGTAGCTGTAATTATTTTTTCATAATCCATTGGGCCGTTGTGATATCCATTGTGATATAATCACATTATATACAGTATGGCAACTCTGTGGAAGGTTGGGCCATTGCATTTGTGTGTGTGTGCGTGCGTGTGTGCGTGTGTGTGTGTGTGTTTATGTGCTTGTGTGCCTAAAAGCCTGTGTAATTCATTGTCAGGCTCTTGAGAGCTGACATATTGCCGCTATTGATCTTTAGCCCTAAAATCAACACAGAAGCCTGGATACTGATGATAGGCAGGCCAGGGGAGTCAGGGTGCCCTGATAACACACACACACTAATACACGTTAATGCTGTACATACACACATAAACAGACAGGCACACATGCACATACGTACGTGCATATGTGACAGAGTTACAGAGGTCTGTTCAAATTATAAAGTCTGCTGAAGTACAGGATTTGCGGTCTGAGACTGGGAAGGATACTTACTCCAATCTTTGCTTTCTTGAATGACATACATGCAAACACACTGATACTTAACACATACATGTTTGTACATAACGTAATAAAGTAAAGTGCTGTGGGTTTGTCTCCCAAAAGCATTAAAATGTTCTTAGTCCTAGATGAGGTCAAGAGGACAAAAACTTCCCAGTGGGGTTTTTGGGAAACCTAGCTATGGAGTAGGTTGTGTTAAGAAACGGTAATACACTTTTTGTGTTTCAACAATTTCTTAACAGTGTATTCTCTGCAACAACACCTCAGCAATTTCAGATTTGATGGTATGGTCATGGACACAGGACTCAGCCTGACGATGAGGACTCGGTGATGGGGAGACTGATGGTTGAATATTGTAACCCCGCTCTTGTGAGGCTGATTTTGCATTACTTTGTGTCCCTCTTAAAGATAGTTTTGCTCTGTCATGTGTTCAGGAGAGCAGAGGCTGGCCAGGTTGTGCTGTATCTCAGGCTGGTGTCCCAAGAAGATGGTGAGGTGATGTTGGTTCAGAGTGTTCCCCTTTAGAAGTCAAAACAGCATATGATTTGATTTCATGCTCTTTTACCCTTTAACTAGGCAGAAAACAGAGACGGAAAAAGCAATGGTGTGTGTGTGTGTGTGTGTGTGTGTGTGTGTGTGTGTAACAACTCTTCATCATCCCCTAGCAGAGGATCCATTAGCCTTGGCCCCCCTCCCTGGTTGCCAAGTGATAAAGTAAACAATGTGTGTTTAACCAATCCGGCACGCAAATATTTGTCCTGGAAGCTGCCTCATCCTAAAGGAGACACACACACACACACACATGCACACACAGCCTTGTCTGGAGGTATATATACTGTGACAATCCTGCTGGACCAGTAATACATACACACACACACACATACACAGTGGTGTGCAGGATCACACAGACAGAAAAGTACCAGACTGAACCATCAGCGAACCGGACCAAACCTTTCATTGGACAGGAACCCATCGGTCGCCTCGACACAGAGACTCATCTCAGCCACAGTTCAGCAGGTAATAAGACTTGAACTTCTTCCAGTCACTCTCAAGTACAACTAGGCTCCATGTCAGTCTGTTGATGAGCTGCTATCCAGTCAGTTTCTCACTTTTCACTATAACTGTCTCCCCAGCCTTGACAAGCCAGCATGGCCACCGGTGTCATCAGGAATTTCCTCCTCCAGGCCCCGGCTCCACGCTACTTTTCCCATGATGCTGCAGCACTCTCCGTGCAAGGAAGACGCGGAAGAGAAGAGAGAGGAGATGGAGCAAGAGACAGAAGAGAGGGAAGATGAAGAAGAGAGAGAAGAGGAGGAGGAAGATGAAGATGCTGCGTCTGAAGTTCAGGAAGAAGAGGAGGGATGTTTGGAGGAAGTTTTCCTGCACCCTGCCCACCACGGCTTGGATGTGACCAAGCAGCTGCTGAGGTTTGCTGACATCATCAGTCGTGACGTCCAGCGTTACTTCGGCCGTTGTCCAGGCGACCAGGATGCTTGTGACATCTACAATGACTCTGTGTCTGTCACTACCAGCGGGCGCCTGCGTTACTATGATGACCTACTGAGGATCGCAAGAACAGGAACTCCAGAGGACCAAGAGGCCCGCTTTCATCGCTAGCGGCAATGATCAAGGAGTCAGCGTCGCTAAGGGCAACAATGGGCTGGGGCCTCTGGCTGAACTGTTCGACCACAGGGGCCTGAGCCAGAGCCGCGGCCGACCAATGATTAAACGTCATCTCCCGCTCAGTTTTCTGGACTGAGCCAATCCCCTGCTGTTCTCTGCTCACGCTCAGTAACACCCCGGACAGTACGCACTCAAACACTGATACACTTTCACAGGACAGCACGCACACGATCCCCAACACTCCTGTACACTATAACCCACACTCACACCCCAGCACAAACGCCCTGGACAGCACCCAGCCTGACTTCAGCGACTTGCTGGCAAACTGGGATCCAAACCCCGAGCTCAGTCACACACTGACAGAGAGCGCACACATTCACTCTGAGCAGCACTAACACCTGAATGCAGCTCAAATAAGACTTCACTCGTGTTGGTGTCCTTTACCGTTTTGATACATACATGTGAAAAGATGAATAAAAAGGAAAATAATAGGAAACAACTATTACCTGTTGTACGTGTGCAGAGTTTTCTTCTGTAATGCTGTTGTAATGCATATAATTTGGGTTATGTTTGTGTTTAAAGTAGAATTATAGAATATATTAAGATCACTGCACCAACATTTACACACTGAATTTGTCCAATCCTGAATCCAACCAACCCTGAGTTTGGAATTTATGAACCAGCCTCTGAGCTGAACTGATCAATTAATGATCTGTTAATTAGCCAGTGTGGAAGAAAAGCTTGAAGGAGGGTGGGAGAGGCGAGGGAGAGGTGTAAGTGTTTGTTGTGGTTTAGGTCTGTGATTCTCAACCTTTTTCATATCAAGGACCCCACATTTAGTCCACATTAGGGCCACAGACCCCCATTTGATTAACTTTTGTCTCTTGGACCCAAAACTGAGAATATTTTTACGGTTAGATACAATTTTGTCCAGAATACCATGACTATCTGTATTGTAGGTAGAGAGATAACAGTGAAGCTATGGCCAAAATAGTCATTTTTCCACATTCTCTAATTGTGTTAACTTCTTGTAACTTAAGTGATGGTGAAGTTTAACAATTCATCAATTTGCTGGGGACCCCCTGGTGTTCCCCACACTCCATGTTGAGAACCACTGGTTTAGGTAAATGGCAAGGGCTACATAGGAGAGTGGAAGGGAGAAGAGAGGGTCAGAGCTGCACATGCTATCACCATGCTCTCACAGTTTTTAGGTAAATGAGAGTGTGATAAGGCGCCGGGAGAGAGGAGGAGAGAAGATGAGTGGAGTGAGAAAAGTTGGGAAGTATATGTGTTCCAATCTGGTGGGCTGGTGCATGATCGGGCCTGAGGGAAAAGGTAGAAAGAAGAGAGGAGAAAGGAATAGAAAGGGGGGAGAAAGTAAAGAGATGATGCAGCGTATGTGTGATGAGGCCTGAGGCATTTTTGCAGTCGATTAGCCAGTTTGACCAATTATGAAGCTGCGGGGCGCCATGTGACCGGCTTTCACTGAACAGAGAGAACTTCTGATTGGCTGGGAGAGAAAACCAGTAGCGTTCTGACACACACTCTCCCACTTAAACGTTATCTTGCATGCACTGTCCAGGTCTCACATGCAGGTATACCCACACCTGAGCGGAGGTAACAGGGCTCAGGAGCGAGAGACACATACACCAACATGAGGACACACACACTTGCATCTGTAGCCGTGCTGGGCCTGCTCCTGTGGGCCTCCTGCATCCAGGCCAATGACACTGACGCTGACGAGCAGACAGAGGCAGAGACACCAGTAGAAACACCAGCTGAGGCGGCGGAGGACAGCAAAGAGGCGCCGAAGAAGGAGAAAACGACCGAGATAGAGGAGGAGAAGGATGTGATGGTTCTCCACAGCAACAACTTTGACAGAGCGCTCAAGGAGAATCAGTTCTTATTGGTGGAATTGTGTGAGTAGTTTTAGCTGTCATCATGAATTATCCACAGGAGAAACACTAGAGGTCAGCTCTGCAAAAAAAAACAAATCTAATGTTGCGTATAGTTGTTTGTGCCAAAATGGGTTCCATTACCATACTGAATGCAAAAAAATTGATGTAAAATTGTCCTGTCCAGTTGGGTTTCTGTCAAAATTTGCCAGTGTTTTCTATTCTAGCCCTTGCCGGGAAGAACGCGTCATCCTAAAGTACATGTGCCAGTGAGTGTACCGGTGAGTGTGCACGTGAGTGTGCACGTGGCCCCTCCAGATGCTTTCTTGGTGCAACTCTCCCACAGCTGAGTTGAGGGGTGGAGGGGGTCGTAGCGGAAAAAAAGAGGACAAGAGTAAAGGGGATAAGGCCGAGCCCAACTGCCACTGTCACTATCAGCAGCTCATTTCCATGTTTATCTGCCAGTGGACAGAGCAGCGGCCTGTGGAGCAGCTGCCTGTCTCACTCTGCTGCTTTGGTTAAACCTGTCTGTCTGTCTGTCTGTCTGTCTTCAATATCTCTTCTACTCTGCCCTGCCTGGAAGCACTTTTCAGATCCGGTCCCATACTCTTGGTATAAAAAAAGCGTGTGTACATGTGTTTGTGCGTGTGTGTGCAGATGCCCCATGGTGCGGACATTGCAAACAGTTGGAGCCAGTGTACGCAGAGGCGGCTGCGAAGCTGAAGGGGGAGGAGCCAGTGATGCGATTGGCCAAAGTGGACGCCACAGAGGAGATGGAGCTGGCTGAGGAGTTTAACGTCGAAGGTTTCCCCAGTCTGAAACTGTTTGTCAATGGAGACCGCAAAAAGCCTGTGGACTATACTGGTAAACACACAGCCCATAAACCACAATTAACCTAGCTCATCAATAGGCATGACTGTAACATAAATATCCATGTCTGAGCTGTGTGTGTGTGTGTGTGTGTGTGTGTGTGTGTGTGTGTGTTTTCCAGGTAAGAGGACAGTAGAGGGTATAATCAAATGGATGAAGCGTCACTCTGGCCCCAGTTCTGTAGTGTTGGACACTCCAGCCTCTGCGGATCAATTCATCAATGCACACAATATCGCTGTTGTGGGATTCTTCAGTGTACGTCTATCTATCTATCTATCTATCTATCTATCTGTCTATCTATCTAGCACTCTGCCTTACCAACCGTTAAATCATGAAATCATCTGTCTATCTATATATTTATCGTTCTTTATCATTCTCTCCATCAGAGTCTAGAAAGTGAGGAGGCCAAGGTTTTCACCGAGGTTGCCATGAAGATGGTGAACACCGAGTTCGCCATGACAGCTAGTCCTGAGGTTTTCCAGAAGTATGAGGTGAAATCCAGCTCTGTCATGCTTTTCAAGAAGGTATGGACTTGCACAGACAGACACACCCACATACACACACATTCAAACAGAGAGCAGGGTGGAGCGTTTCTGACGGAGGTAATGCAAGGACACGAGGAAGCCTAATGATGTTAGATTTTGCTGCCATCTGCTGTCAGAGATGGTTCTCAGATATTTAAAGGTGTGTGTTTTCTTGTATTGCTATACTTATGAGGAAATGTCCTCATAAGGATAGAAAAAGGAAAATCATCCACGGTAAGGATATTTTTCCGCTCCTCACTTCTTCAAGAGGCTATTGTAGTGTTCGGATTCAGGATTAGGCTTACAGTTAGAATTAGGTTTAGGCACTGGGGGTTAGGGACTGAATGTAGTCAGTGAAGGTCCTCACTAGTAATACAAATGTGTGCATATGTGTGTGTGTGTGTGTTTGCTAGTTTGATGACGGCAGAGCAGACCATGCATTGTCAGAAGAGGGGAAGCTGGACAAAGACAAGCTGACCTCCTTCATCGAGGAAAACAGCCTGGAATTGGTCACTCCGTTCAGTGAAAAGGTAAGGTCAACACACACTGTCATAAACATAGCATAACATTAATTATGCTGAAAAAGTTACAGTGTGTGTGTGTGTTCAGACTGCAGATAAGATCTTCGGCTCTAAGATCCACACACACAGCCTGCTGTTCTTCAACTCCACTGCGGAGAGTCAGACAACCCTGCTGGATGACTACAGGACTGTTGCCAAGGAGTTCAAGGGCAAGGTAACATACTGATCTGTGTGTGTGTGTGTGTGTGTGTGTGTGTGTGTGTGTGTGTGTGTGTGTCTTTGAGAGAAAGACAGGCAGAAAGAAAAAAGATTTGAGGGGAGTCATTTAATAGGACTTTGCTGTCTTGGTTTTTATGTATTTGTGTGCGTGTGTGTGTGTGTGTGTGTGTGTGTGTGTGTGTGTGTGTGTGTGTGTGTGTGTGTGTGTGTGTGTAGGTGCTGTTCATTGTGCTTGATGTGACAGCAGACCTGTCTCATGTGCTGAACTACTTTGGCGTGTCTGAGAAAGATGCCCCCACTGTGCGCATCATCAACACCGACACAGTGAAGAAGTTCGCTATCGGCCCCGGGGAGATCACAGCAGACACACTGCGACAGTTCTGCCAGGGGGTCCTGGATGGCACTGTCCAGGTAACACACACACACACACACACACACACACGCACACACACACACACACACAGTCAGACATTCTTCACACAGAAAGCAAACATAAATTGTGTGAGAAGTCAAAGCCATAAACACATATTTAGAAAATTGTATCAGACAGGAGAACCGCTGACACTGTCAAATATTTAGAAAAAATTGGTTGACTGTTAATTGTTATATATATGATGACATCAATTGTACATTTAAGTTTGATTACTGTTTGAATTTGAATTTGTTGACTTTTATACTTCATGCCGATAAAGCACCTTGAATTGAATTGAATTGAACTGAGAAGAGACAATAACAGCTCTTATTTGATTTCTCTTCTCTCAGCCCCACCTGAAGAGTGAGGAGATCCCTGAGGACTGGCATAAAGGCCCAGTCGCCGTCCTGGTGGGGAAGAACTTTGAGGCTGTTGCTCTGGACCCGACCAAAAACGTCTTTGTAGAGTTTTGTAAGTCAGTCTGCCTTGAGTAACATCTGGGCCTGAGCTTCAGCCCAGCTTCATGTCAAACTAATCCTCACCTTACAGACTCAGGTGTCCCAGCTATCACCTGACAAACACACCTCCCTGCATCTTCTGACAGCACTGTGTGTGTGTGTGTGTGTGTGTGTGTGTGTGCAGATGCTCCGTGGTGTGGCCACTGTAAAGAATTGGCTCCTATCTGGGAGAAGCTGGGTGAGAAGTACGCTGACCGTGATGACATCATCATAGCCAAGATGGACGCCACGGCCAACGAGGTGGAGTCTGTCTCCCCACACTCACGTACTACCCTGCTGGTGGCAAAGAGGTACACACACACACACACACACACACACACACACACACACACACACACACACACACAGACATATACACACATATACACAAGTGCATGCAGACTCACATTCTGTGTCTGGATTCCCCAAACAGACAGACACATCTTTTGTACTTTTGTTTTTGTAAAAACCTTGTGATTACTTCCCTCTGCCACCCATCCCCCTGTCTCCTCTCCTGTCCTCCTCCACTCCTCCCTCTTCTCTTCATCCCTCGCTCCTCTGTTGTCCTCCAGGCGGTCAACTACTCTGGCAAAAGGGATCTGGAGACTCTGTCTAAGTTCCTGGACAATGGAGGAGTGTTGCCTGAGGAGGAGAAGGGCAATGATGACGATGATGACGATGATGACAATGATGACGATGATGACCACGATATCAATGATGATGATGATGATGATCAAGGGGAGGTCTGTATTTGTACAGCTACTTTATATACGTATCTTCCTATAAATATAAATCTATCCGCTCACCACTTGATCTCTCTCACTCTCTTCCAGGTGACTGATGAGTCGCCAGAGCCACCAGCCAACGAAACATCTAAAGATGAGCTGTGATGTCACTCTGGCTCCAGCCAATTAGGATCAATCTAGCAACTTCCAGTGTTTCCTAATAAAATAAATTTTGGTCACATGGTGTTGAGCATTCATAACTGTTTTAACTGATGTGATTAGTTAGTATTTAGTTATTATAACTAATAACTATATTTTTTAGATTATATGCATGCATTGAAACAGCTTTAAGTAGGTTCTAAACATTGCTTGGGTGTGTCTGTAACACTTCATTTGACCTAAAACCTGTTTTCCCGTAACATAATAGTTACTTTGGACAATTCATGTTGACTGGTAAACGTTTAAATTTCTAAACTTCCTACACCTGGAAGTTGCATGCAGTGTCCAACAATGTAATGCATAAAATTGAGAACTCAGGCTAGTTTGATAAGTATTTTGACATTTGATTGTGCCTTTTTTAATCCTTACTTAAACAGGAAAGTTGACCTGGGGGAGGTGTCGCAGGGGGAGGGGGGTTTTTCAACTTTGTATTTGAAAAATCACATGAAAAATGACACTGACGACTGTAAACTGTAGTATAAATATACCACATACATCAAGAATAAACAGTTCAGTTATGAAGCTGAATGTGTCACCTGTGCCTCCTCTTAACTTTTTCAACATGGACAACCTAAATACCTCTGCCTTAGTATACAAAATGGTTATGTGATAAGTTTATCAGTGAACAAGTTTATGAGGAGCACCCAAATGTGCCATTCAGGTCAACATAAGCCCAGACTTCCTTAACTGGAAAGAGAATTAGAAGGGGAACACACAGAGAGGAAAACATTTACAGAAGTTGATGGGTGGCGAAGAGAAGAAGCGGTAATGGAGCCGATCTGCCCTACAAAACAGCAGTGGGTATATGGAGAGAGCAAGAGGTAGATAGGACAACAGAATTGGTAAACAGAAAGAAAGAAAGAAAGAAAGAAAGAAAGAAAGAAAGAGGACATAGGTAGATGGACAGATAGAAACAGAGTCGTAGTTCTCATTCTTGAAGTGCCGTGAGTGGCGAAACAGAGTGGTAGATAATGTAGCCAAAGAGGTGCATGGTACAAAGAGTTAGATGGATAGATAGATGGAAAGAAGGTATGTTTGAGGGAAAGAGGAAAAGACAATGGGGCCTGAGGTTTTCCAGAAGTATGAGGTGAAAACCAGCTCCGTCATGCTCTTCAAAAAGGTTTGGCCTATTAGGGAAACAGGTGAAGAAGGGAGAAACGCACAAGGACATAATTAAGGTTTGTTTTGTATGAGGGAAATAGATAAAGAAGATAGGTTTGTATGGGGAAAACAGGTAAAGAAGGTAGGACTCCATGAGGGAAACAGGTAAAGACGGAAGGTTTGTATGAGGGAAACAGGTAAAGAGGGTTGGTTCATATGAAGGAAACAGGTAAACACAGTAGGACTGTATGAGGGACACAGGTAAAGGTTGGTTTGTATGAGGGGAAACAGGTATACAAGGTTGGACTGCACGAGGGAAACAGAAATAGCAGGGAGGACCGTATGAGGGAAGTGAAGAGATACATGTTTCTCATTCCAGAGTGAAACAGGTTCAGCAGGCTGTGATGTCAGGACTGCCACCAACATGGGAAGTGTTTCTGTCAGCTGAGTTTCCTCATTTGTCTAAGGTAAGACCACTGTTTTGATATCTCACATATATCACACAGTTTCATTTGTGAGGTTGAGTACTACATGTCGCGTATTTACAGTTTGTATATGGCGGAGACAGATCTATACTTGTTTGGATCAGATACAGGTGGGTCTTGCTTGCTTACGTAAGAGAAAAGTCCCATGTGAACGTCTCTGGACCAGGATAATTAGCTACACACTGTAGTTACGCCACTTTAATGTCTGTGAGTTTTAGGCAGAGTGCGATAGAAGTGATGTAGTGACTCATACATTTCTCTTGAGGTGCAGGTGGTGAGGTGGAACTGCATGATTCACAGATTTGTTGTGGTGCCATTTCTTAATGAGAGTGCTCAGCATTACACAATGACACATTTTACACTGCTATTTGAATTTATGCATGTTTAACTGGGCAGCTGACAGCAGCTGATTTCTAGGACTGACTCACATATTTGAATATGTAAATAACTATGCAAATCACATAACAAATGAGATACAAAGTGTTATATATTGAATGGAAGTCCATGATCTCGTCTATTTCTTGATGTTGATCAATATGCACTGCTCTGGATTATTTAAGTTTACTTATTCTATACAGTAAGTAATACCAAATTGGGACATGACACCACTTGCTATATTAAGTCCCATATTTTTGGAGTAAGTTTCATATTTTAACTCTGAAAGTAATTGAAAGTAACGCAGTGACCAGAGCATACTGCTCTGGTCAAGGTTTAGACTGGTAAATACACAATGGTTTCAATTGTAGCTCGCTGCTGCTGTTTAATCTATAGAAGTTGAGGAGTCATTCCCAGTGACTCCCACAATTAGAATCACAGTTGGAATCGACTCTAGAGATTTGGGATTTGTGCACCAACATGGACAACTGCTCTAACTACAGGGAGGCTGGGGGCTGGGATATTCAAATTACATTCAAATTACTTATTTATTGCTGATTTGTTGACAAACACTGGGCTGGATCCCAGTTAGGAACTATGGTAAAATGGCAATGACTACATGTTTAGGCTTACAAGGTGTGAACCTGGCACTGTGTGTTTTGTGTGGTGTATGAAGGTCTGCATCAGACCTCTGTCTCTCCTCGTCTTTATCGGCAGCACCCTGTTTTGTTTGATGATCTCCTGATGGACCCTCCGTCTTACGATGAGGCCAGTTGCCACCCTCCCGCTCTGGACACAGGGGCATTCACCATCTCCCCTCCCCCTCCCTATGATGGGCCCCTTGCATCGCCACCCACACCCCCTCCCAGCTATGGAGAAGCAGGTATTGTCTCTCTATCTCTCTCTCTCTGCCAAGATACCTTAAGTTGCAGTGTAATTTCCTTATACTGTGGCCTGCATGGGTTATTGCTGAAGTGTGTGCCTTTTGTAGTTAACCTGCAACCAGATCTTTTCCCTGTCCTGACTCCGCCCACAATGCCAACTGCTGTGACCTCACCCCCGCAGCAGACTGGATACATCATCCATCAATCAACACAAAGTAATAGGACTACACCTTTATTTTTCCTCTAAATGTTACATATAGAAACCAACCAAAACAACACTGAATTTGCTTCTCTCTTTATCCTGTTCTCTCCTCTCCTCCTCCTCCACCCCTCCTCTGTCTCCCTCCATCTTTCATGTCTCTCTCTCTCTCTCTCTCTCTCTCTGCCTGCCAGTTGGAATAATAGAGTCAGTAGAGAGCAGGCAGCAGAGAGCGAACCCAACAGTAGTGGTGGTCCAGCCGCAGCCCATATCCACACTGGGAGACGGCCCCGGTGTGATACTGTGCCCCTACTGCCACCAAGTTGTCACTACTAAAGTTTCATATGTTCCTGGGAGGGCTGCCTGGTGCATGTGTATACTCTTCACAGTGATGGGGTGAGAGGATCACACACACACACACACACACACACACACAGACCATCTAGTATCTCTTTAATGTCAGAATGCCACTGATTCTTCTCTATGTATTTAATTTGTGTGTGTGTGTGTGTGTGTGTGTGTGTGTGTGTGTGTGTGTGTGTGTGTGTGTGTGTGAATGTGTGTGTGTGTGTGTGTGTGTGAATGTGTGTTTAGGTTGGTCTGTGGCTGCTGTCTGATCCCATTCATGGCACATGGAATGCAAGACGCATATCACTCCTGCCCACATTGCCAAAACCACGTGCACGTATACACCAGATGATGATAGGATACTGTAAATAATGCCCCCGTCCCACCCAATCACACCAACATTATTTTTCTTATCACGGTCCGTCCCTGAGGAGTTCAGATCTACTAAATGTTTTTGAGGTTTGGCAAACTGGAAGGTTCTGATCTCTGAACCAGGCACTCAAGCATTTCTAAAAATATGGAAGAAAACCAGGCAAAGCTAGACTTTTGCACTTTTAGCCTAAGCATGTATTTTGAGTTGTAGAGCGAGGAGATTAATCAAAGTATTCATTCCATGCATAAGACAGAAAACACCTAGTAACACCTAGTAAAAGCTTGTTCTTATCTCTCAACCTGTGCCAAATCTTTTGCTCTACAACATTACATTGCACTGAGGAATGGCTGCATTATGACTGATGAAAAGAGAGAGGGAAGGGAGGACATTTATGATGAAGTGGATGATGTCCAGGCCAAAGATCAAAGGCATAGCAAGAGAAAGTGTAATTAAGATTATTTTTCTCATGACTCATGATCACTTTATTTTGATAACATTCAGAAATGTAAAAGTAGCAATGGCCAATGCTCTTTAAATTTCATATTTAATTCAGTGATAAAGGGGGCAAGGCATGGATATTTCAGTAGAAATGTTTTTCTTCATTACAGCAAACAAAGCCGAAAGGAAATGTAGGCTATAATTTATTCTTCTGTGCAGTTCATCTTTAAGTAATTTTTTAGGCATAATTAGGTATAGGACATATTTATAACTTCAGTCAACAGAGCTCAGCACATCCTATATCCAAATATTACTTTCCAAATATCATTACATGCATCATAAAATAGCCTTTGCATTATTTTGCAACAGAAAAACAAGCAGTAGAACTGACAGAAAAGATCTGAAAACAAATGTTAAGGAGAGAGGCTTTTTGTCTTGTCATGGTATAGTAGTGAATTGCACCCTTCTTAGTAGACTGGGTGAAGGAGAGGAGAGCAGGGCAGATCCAGTACTGCTGGGTGTTTGCAGCTGTCTGATCAATGATTCCTGACTGATCAATGCACCTTTGTTTTCCCTATTGTTGTAATGATGTGTAATGCTCTGTTTCCTTGCCAAGTTGGACTCAACTTCTGCTATTTTACTCCAAAATATTGTTACTATCATTTATCATTCTATCATGTTGATAGGAAAATAAAACGTGTCTTAATTACTTTGACAAAGTCCTAAGCTTATTTTATTTTTCTTTCACCTTACTAACACCTGTGCAAGGGGGTGAATTCGGTGTGAGTGAATTAGTGTGTATGTGCATGCATGTGTATTAGTGCTTGTGAGTGTGTGTGTGTGTGTGTGTGTGTGTGTGTGTGTGTGTGTGCGTGCTTTTGTGTTTGCATTTGACCTTGTTGAGCCAAATAGTATAAGGCAAAGGGCAAAGTGATATTAGTGATATGCGTGATATGAACAGCAGCCAATAGCAGAGATACAGCAGGGCTCAGATAGGAGAGTTAATCAGCTACAGACTGGTGGGCCAAGCACGGCAGATAACAATGGCATTCACAACTACCAGCTCAGCACTGACACACATACACACACACACACACACACACACACTTATCAGACCTTCCTTTCACCACCCCCTCCATGCCTTCCTGTCAAGCCTGTTCCAGCATTCAATTTGTCAGTCTGTGGGTAAACCAACATGAGGACACTGTTGCTACTGGGGGTGACGGCCTTCTGTCTGTGCGTGTGCGTCTCCGCTGACACACAGCCTGAGCAACAGGGAGACAAATCAATCCCTGAGAAAGATGGAGTTTTACAGCTGAAGAAAGGAAACTTCAACAGAGCGCTGAGAAAACACAAGCAGCTGCTTGTTCACTTTTGTAAGTTACAACAGAGACTCACACTGCTTGATCTTGATCTGCATGTTTACAGTAATATAATACATGCAACTGACAGTGTTTTGCATAGCCATCATAAAGATAATTAAATGCTTTGTAATTATCTTCTTTGGTGGTTCAGCAACTGCCAGTGACTGCACAGATGATTATAATCACAATCAAAATGATTTTTTCCAATGTAGCTACCAAACATTGCAGCATATTATTATTATTATTATTATATGTTTGTTTCTGTGTGTGTGTGTGTAGACGCACCGCTGTCTGGAGATGGCCATCGTGTGTCAGCAGCTTTCGAAGGTGCCGCTGCAGAGCTCCAGGGGTCAGAGGTCAGACTGGCCATGGTTGATGTCTCTAAGGAGAAGGACCTGGCAAAAGACCTGAACGCGACGGGCCCGCCCATACTCAGGCTGTACCTGTCTGGAGACAAACACAACCCAGTGCCCTGTCCCGGTACACACGAAGCCTAATACATGATTTATACATGTCATACCTATAGGAAGCTCATATCAGCATGGGTTTATGGAGTTGTAGTTTATCTCTTGTTTAAGAACTACAGCCTTGTAATATTAACTGAACTGTTGAATCCCACTTGGTTTGGGTCTGAGGTAAAATGTTAAAGGTTAATTGTTACTTTTCTGCATTGTGATTAGTTCCGCAGAACACTGCCTCCATTTTGACCTGGCTGAAGAGGAGGGCGGGGTCTGCTGCTGACCTCGTCACTGATCTTAGCCAATCAGAAAACTCAGAGGAACTGCGAGTGGTGGGATTCTTCAAGGTGAGTGGCTGCTCTTTGATTTTTCCTTCTCTTCTCATTGGTGTCAACTCGACTTAAGTTTATGAATAATAATAGTGTGTGTGTGTGTGTGTGTGTGTGTGTGTGTGTAGGACCTGGACCACGACTACGTCCAGGTGTTCTACGCCACAGCGGTTGACCTTCCTGACGTTAGCTTTGCTGTGACCCAGAACAAAGAGCTCATCGGCAAATATGACATCACACATGATGTTGTACTGCTGCTCAGAAAGGTACCACACACACAATACACACTCATTGTGTCCCTTTATACCTCAAATATGGCAAAGTAATCTGAAAGTAACACTGCACACACACGTCACTTTAAGCAACTGAGAAACACTTGTACACTTGGCTATAAAAGTTAAAACTGTGTGTGTGTGTGTGTGTGTGTGTGTGTGTGCCTGTCTGTCTGGTGCAGTCTAAGCTCATCCAGGCATACAAAATGACCCCTCAGACATCTAAGGAGGAGCTGATGATCTTCATCACTGTCTACCAGATGGAGCCTGTCACTGAGTACAATGGACAGGTACAGAATATCACATGTATCACAGAAAAACACAGGAACAGCAGTTTGGAACAGTGTGTTTTTTGTGTCTCTAGTGTGTTAAATCATGAGATGGGTTACTTATCCTTCAGATGCAGCTACGGTCATATAGTTAATATAGTTTTTATTTGTTGTTACTGCTTCATTTGTCATCTTTTATTTGATGTAAACCCATGGAAGGACAAATGCCTCTTTGCATGAATATTAAAAGTAGGAGGTTCTCTTACAAATTAGGCTAAACATTTTATTTGGTTAATTTGGCTCCATATTTGAAGTTTACATCACATTGTATCGTATCGTATTATATTGTATTGTATCACTTTCTTGTCTAACATATTTACTATTGGCAATATTTATTTCTGTGTGGACTCAACTTCCACATTCTACACTGTACCTTGAATGGCCTCGTCTGCTGTAAAAAATTTTTAAAGAAAAACAAATACAGCAAGACAAAAATAAAAGTGGAAATTTACTAGAGATGGCTTTTTCATACAGTTTCTGTTAAGGGAACCACTGTGGCAACATACTGTACAAGGGGTTAGTAAGAGTAAGCACCTTGTCAAATCTCCAAGGGCAAGCCACATAGCAGCACAGCTTGGATTCGATTCAACATAGCAGTGATACTGTGTTTGCACCTGCTAAAAGCACGTTTCAACATACAAGGTCCGAGAGAATGCAAACTGCTCGTATATTTACCATAGTTAATCATATATTGTTAATAGATTAGGTTTCTCTCTCCTCCAGACAGCCACTCAGATCTTAACATCCCCCGTGTTACACCACGCCCTCCTCTTTGCCAACAAAAGCTCAGAGGACTTCAAAGGGATCCACTCTGCCTTCTACAGTGCTGCAGAAAACTTCAGGCTGAAGGTAGCAACTACATACACACACACACACACACACACACACACACTAAGACTGACAGAATGAATTGATTAATTCAAACAGAGAAAGCATTGGTGTTGCAGCACATTTTAGGATGACCTTGTTTCTGTCCACTTGCAAGCTGCTGGAGTACTTCACCTGTGTGTGTGTGTGTGTGTGTGTGTGTGTGTGTGTGTGTGTAGGTGTTGTTCGTGTTTGTGAACGTGGATGAGCCTCGTAATGGAAGGCTGCTGGAGTACTTCCGGGTTCGGGAGGCCGAGGCTCCTCTCGTCCGGTTGGTCAACCTGACAGACCATGTGACCTACCACCTTCCCTCGGACAGTCTGGACACGGAGACCATAAAAAAATTCTGTCAAACCTACCTGGAAGGCAAGGCTAAGGTACTTTTTACTCACACTGCACACCTAGACAGTATGATAAATAATAAAGGAATGTTCGGATTTAAACATTGTGGGTGTGTGTGTGTGTGTGTGTGTGTGTGTGTGTGTGTGTGTGTGTGTGTGTGTGTGTACTTGTAGCCTAAAATGCAGAGTGAGCCGATACCTGAAGGCTGGGACACACAGCTGGTGAAGGAGCTGGTGGGAGTGACCCTGGAGAAAGTTGCCTTCAACCCCGACAAGACTGTCTTTGTCATGTTATGTATGTAAACACACTTTTCACACACACTCTTGTATTCATTTTCACACATCATACACTCAATCCAATTGTACTGTCTATGTTTGCGTATGTCTGTGTGTGTGTGTGTGTGTGTGTGTGTCTTTCAGACCTCCCCTACAGTCAGAGGTCCCGCTCTCTGTTCCCACTGTGGGAGGAGCTTGCCAAGGCCTTCCAGCAGCGAGAGGATGTGGTCATCGCTCGCATCGATGCCTCGGCCAATGACATCAACCTGTCCATACAGGAGTCTTACCCATCGCTCTGCCTCTTCCCTGCACTGTTTGCTGAGAGGGTAAGCCACGCCCCCTGGAACCAGCATGTTGGGGTTTTATTCAGGGTTGGGCAATATGGTTGAAATCAATATCATGTATGTTAAATAATCAAATTAATGTTCATCCCATTGAACTGAATGGTAATGTTAGGTGTGATGTCAAACAAAACAGACATTTTTAAATAATATTCCTACCATAGCTCATTTTGTCAGAGCTTTTAAATACAATTTGCTTGTTATCATCAATTTAGACAGCAGAATTTTGTGTCACGATATCCCAAAAACACCACATCGTCACAATACGAATCCACTGAAAGATGATCAAAAATAGTATTGAATTATCGCCCACGGTTTTATGTACTAACTTTGTTATTTGTTTTTCCTATTTTTTAATATTTGATTTGTTGTTTTTTTCATATGCGATTATTTGGTCCTCCTAGTCTCAAAACATGAACTTATTTTGGATGTTCACAAACATCAGCACAGTTTAGACACTGCTGTTGCTAAATTAAATATATGATATATCAGAAACAAAAACACATGCTAAATGAGGATAATTTGCACTAAATTTCTAATATATCCTTATGAGTCCTATTCACTGAGACCAAGGAACCAACTGATTATCAAATGAAAATTAAAAAATAAAAGGAATTATATCTGTTCACCCTGGCTTTATGGGGGAAACTGGACATATACTGTATACAGCATTGTGATAATGTGTGGTATCTGTGTGTCTGTCAGATGGTGATTTACACTGGCAAGCGGACAGTGAAGGACCTGGTTAAGTTTGTAGATAAAGAGATGGAGAAAGCCAAAAAAGCCAGAGTGAAGGTAAATTGTCTCCCTCAGCACCTGCCACACACACCAACACTGCAATGGGTTGTATTTGTGTTTTGTGTGTGTGTGTGTGTGTGTGTGTTTGTGTGTTTCAAATGATCCACTTATTTTAAGAGCTATCTTTTCTTCTTTTTCTATTTTTCAGGAGGATGAAGATAGGAAGAAGTACATTGAGGCTATGAAAGCTGAAGATGCAAAAAAGGCCAACGAAACCAAAGATGAGCTCTAACACACACAAAGAGGGTGCAGAGAGAGAGAGAGAGAGAGAGAGACTGTGGGTGCTAGTGTCCTTGGCTCTGGGTTTAAGCGGGGCGAAAGGGCTCCTACATCATTTTTGTCAGCTATTCTCATAAAGTCATCAAATTTCGTTTTGTCCAGGCCCATGGAGAAAACCTGACGGGGTTTGTTTGTGTGTGTGTGCGCGCGTGTGTGTGTGTGTGTGTCATACCTTTTCTGTACTTTGCCAATTGAGCTACTTTCTGAACAAGGAACTGGTTTTATCCAATCAACTGCAGGCTGTCATTAACCACCTGCCAACCAGATCCAATAAAGTCTTCATTTCAAAACCTGACGATTGTAAGGTTTTTCATTTACTTAAACCTCAATATCAGTGTAATGTTGATCTTGGGAATTCAGACTTAAAGCAGTGTGATGTTGGCTTAAACTAAATTGCAATGACTGTGGCGACAAAAACCCTTACATGCAAAACTTTAAGATAGCATACAGACACATAGATCAAAAAATGATACCACAGGAAATCCTATAGTAATACCAGGAGATTAAAAAATAGGCTACGAAAATATTACAATAAAATCACTACAAACACACAATAAGCGCCTGTATAGGATATGGTAGGAATATGATAGTGACACAAGCAGATAAAAAATAGGCATACCATAAGATCATTAAAAACTCACTAAGTTACAGACCAAGTCACGATAATACCTAGGCTATATGAATATTATAGGAATAGCCTTGTAATTTCTTGTTAGGGGAGAAAAGAAAGAAAATATTCCTTATTGGCTTAGGATGTCGGAAACATAATGAACACGAGGATGATTTTTAAAGCATCACACCATATACTAATGGTGTTAATTAATCACACTGAATTTAAAACCATAATGAGTGTTCATAGTTAAGTCCGAAGTCTAGTCCGTGTACCCGCGCTGCTCCGAGTGACGCGGTGTGACTTCACACCGAGGCTGGAGGAAGACGCCGCCGCTCCGCTCATCTCTCCGCCGTGACGACCGTCCTCTCTCACCCCGCCGCCAGGCAGCAGAAACCCCGGAGGGATGGAGCCAGCGGGCGCGTACGGCGCCGGGAAGGCCGGGAGCGCCACCTTCGATCCTGTCGCCTTCTTCACGCATCCCCGGACCATCCTCAGACTGCTGTCTTGGGTAAGCCTCTGCAATGTATGTGTTACAAGCAATAGACAGGCCTACCTGCGCCCCCCCCCCCCTCTCTCTCTCTCTCTGTCTCTCACTCTCATTCTCTCTCTAGGTCTCTCTCCCTCTCTTTCTCTGCTCGTGTGTTTTTATCCAGGTTAGATATTTCTACAAGGCACAGTAGCCTCGAGTTAAAGCATATCTGATATTGTGCTATTATTTTCCGCTCCCCGCGATATTAGCACCTCCGTCTTATAGACAGAAAATACATTTCAGTGATGCAGCCTGCAGGCTGGAGCTGCACGAGAAGCGTCCGATTAGGCTACCATATGTTCACCCAGAGCCCCTTTGTGTCACCAACACGAGATTAATATGAGCGATTTGGATACAACTGCACCCCAACCAGGGTCTAACCCCGCTCTTTATCCTCTCCCCGCTGTGGTGCTGTGTGTCTCTGTATAGCAATTATTGTACAGGAAAGACTCATGGAGATATTTGGATTTTAAGGATGTCAAGGATGTATAGCAAGTTTAACACATGCACACAAATTGACAGCTCTCTCTCTCTCTCTCTCTCTCTCTCTCTCTCTCTCTCTGTCTCTCTGTCTCTCACTCAATTGAGTTCAGTTCAATTCAAACAGGCTTTATTGGTAGGACAAAACACTATGTGTTGCCAAAGCATTTGCAAGGAATATATGTGGTAATGGCACAAACAATATTGAACACGGATAAACTGAGAACATTAAAGTAACTTTAATCATTTTTAAATAAAATGATAGGATCATTCTACAGCAGTTCATGACTCGTAACTGATCATATCCATTCTCGGAAACTTGTTGTCTTTATTTGCATATTGCACAACATAACAGAATAGCACAGCCTAGCCTCTCTCTGAGGTTATGGCAAGCCGTGACATATTTAGCAGCCAACGTCATTGGCCTTTCATCCTCACCCAACACTATTGATAACTTTTGTTTTTCTGACAGGGAGGTAAAATTAGGAAATATTTCTTGACATTTAGGGTAGAAAGTGTCCTTTGTGTGGTTATATTTGGTCTCTCTCTCTGTCTCTGTCTCTCTCTCTCTTATAGACACATGCACACACACACTCCTAAATAGAAGCACAGCATGTGTTGGTGTTTGTGTTCATTTGGATTTGTGTGTGTGTGTGTGTGTGTGTGTGTGTGTGTGTGAGTGCATGCTTGCACGTACATACGCATATGTGGAATGTAAGGTATTCATATATATGAATATATATATATATACATATGTGTGAGTTAATTCTAGCCTACCTGTCAGATAATAAGCAACCAACAGCTATTTTTCTACTGTGCTCGTCCCTCTCTCGGCTCTTCTCGCCTCGGCTCTTCTCGCCCCTCTCCCTCTTGTCTTCACCCCTGCAGGTTTTCTCCATGGTGGTGTTCAGCTGTATCGTGAATGAGGGGTACATCAACATCGGAAGTGAGCGATTGCTCTGCGTCTTCAACAACAACGCCGATGCCTGTAACTATGGTGTTACTGTGGGCGTGGCCTGTTTCCTGGGCAGCATCTGCTTCATGATTCTGGACATTTACTTTCCTACCATCAGCAGTGTCAGGGACAGACGGCGCGCTGTCCTCCTGGACTTGATCTTCTCTGGTACACACACACACATTAACAGACACACACATACACACACACGCACACTCACACACATCATGGCCTACACATGTAGTTGCAGCTACCTAAACACACATACTTTTAGCTACCTATAGGCTACTCAAAGGTCTGACTCCTCCTCCTCTGTCCTGCCTCCAGCCTCGGCCAGCTTCCTGTGGTTCGTCGGCTTCTGTTTTCTGGCCAATCAGTGGCAGGCAACGTCTCCAGATGAACTGCCATTGGCCCAGGGCTCCGACGCTGCCAGAGCCACCATCGCTTTCTGCTTCTTCTCCATCCTCACCTGGGTCTGTATGTTTCTGTTTCTGTTTCTGTGGATGTGGTTGTATGTGTGTGTACGTGTGTGTGTGTGTCTGACCAGTGTCATATGTGTGTCTGACCACTGTGTATGTGTGTATTCCAGGTCTATCAGTGTCTGCTGGCAATGAACAGATTTAAGGACATTGCCTTCATGGAGGACAAGCTGAGGCTGCTGCCCAGGACTCCTCCCACCCTGTCGCTAGTCTAACACATTCTTTCACACACACACTGAGTCTGACCTCTGTCTATGTTAACAGCTGATTGAGGGCATATCTGAACCTAACACTGCGATATTTTGGGCAGTGTCACGTTTGTTTCACTGTTACAAAGTCGACTGAGTTATCGAGTTGGGGGGTTGGCAGTCGTCACAAAGCCATAAGAGTGTTCGCTTCTCTTGGATTAGTACTCGGGCAGTGTGTGAGTTCCTTTGTGGTTAATCTGCTTTTATTATAATGCGTGAAGGTCCATGAAGCGCACTGTCATAAACTGTCCCGATGGCATTGCTCATGCAGTCACAAGCTCTCTGAAAGAAACTGAATTACCATCCATAGGTAAACTGTTAAAAACCATCTTAACACCAAGCTCATAGCAGCCATGGATCTTACTGCCAGAGGATTTGGAGAAGTTAAGCTGTAGCTGCTTGTTTCTTCTAGCTTCCTTCCTTCTTTTTTGTGTAACTGTACTTATAACCAAGCTGTGTGTGTGTGCAGATATGTGATTGTGTAACAGTAATCATGTGGTGCTAATGCAAATAAGTGTGCTACTAGCAGGCTCTGCTAATGCTGTGCGTGTGTGTATGTGTGTGTGTCTGTCTGTGTGTGTGTGTGCGCGTGTATGTGCATGTTACTAACAGGCTGTGCTGACGCTGAGCGCATTGCGGCGCTTCTTATCCGGCACCAACATGGCCCTGTTCACATGGCAACACCTGGACCCCGCCCCCAGCAACGCTCGAGCGACACCTTACCCCATCGCCAACGGAGCCACCATAGTAACCACCAACCCCTATCAAGCCCCGCCCTTCACTGAAACCCTGGACCCCCAGAAACTCACACAGCAAAGACCCATGGCTCCTGCCTTCTAAGAGCGGAGAGAGAGAGAGAGAGATAGAGAGATAGATAGAAAGAGAGAGAGAGAGAGAAGGTAGAGGTGTGAGGTGAGCTGACATCACATGCAGCACGAGCATGGAGTACTTCCTGCTTGTTGTTTAGTGGGTTTCATCCTCTCCTGGGATTGGCAGAATTTGGGTCAGGTGATGTAAGATCTATTTTCACCATGGCAACTGCTGGCTCAGCTTAGTCAGCTTAGAATATTGTAACCCTCTGTGTCAGAATACTGTCTTCTGTTCATACACACACAGATATTACGCAAACACGGATGCACACTCACACCTGGAAACACGCACACATGCACACCTAGAAACACACTCACACGCACACACACACACACACACACACACCTTGACCGCATGTTCATATGGTGAGGTGCAGATTATCATAGATATAGATCAGTGATGATGCTCCAGCTGCCTTATAAGGGGATTTAAGGTCTTTTGTGAAGGTAATATGGAGGGCTGTGAAGACGTCTGAAGCTGTGTAGCTCAGTTTAACATCATCTGCTTCTGTTTGCCTTTAGTCAGTCTGACCAATCACAAGCTGTCCTAGAGACCTGTGGGTTTCATTGGCCCAAACTGAGACAGACAGCTGGCTTGACCAATAGACTGGGAGCGAATGAGTCGTGGGAGAAGGACTCATAGAAATTGGGAGCATTTTCTTGGCAGAGAAATACAGGCAGGACAGCTTAATGCATTCTGAATGCTATAGTGTTTCAGTGTGAAATATTCATGTGATTAAATATTTTATTGTGATATGCTGAAGTGGAATAATGAAATATGAAAAATAAAATGTATCCACTACCACAACCACAACTGTGGGTCTGGCTTTGTCCACACCGTCTTGAAATCACTTCTTCCTACCTCCATCTAGCTGTAATGTGAGTCTCTTTTAATAGATTTATGTATTGAGACTGAGATCCAAGGATGTGATTAGCATATTAATCAGCATCCATTGGGGGGCCATAATTATGTTATGTAGAATTCATTAACAGCTGCAGCTATGTTGGCCTTATTTTTGGATTAAAACACTCACATGTGTTGAGGGACTACAGCCCTTTCTACTGTAGTTTTTATTTATATGGGGGGGAGGGGGGGACGACAAGGTTATAGAGTCGAAGGAAAGTCAGACAGAAAGTGGTTTTATTCCAGCACTGTCCAATCATGTTGCTGCAGGTTAGCTGACATCATTCCCTGCTTTACGGAATCGGCAGGAAGTGAAACATCACCATCAACATTATACATCATCATCAAAATCTACATCATCATCATATCATCATCATCCAAAATCATCATCATCATACATCACTGTCAACATCATCCATCCTCATCAACATCACCAGATAAACTGACATTCAAAAATGTAGAAATTCACCTATGTAGTTCTCATATCTTTGATGCTGTGTTAATAAAATATATTCTTAGCCATTTTCCTATAAAGTATTACAAGCCATAATATCACCTGAATAAGCCCTTCTATGCATCTGCCTCCCTCTGAACTGCAGCCCTGCATCCACACAATCTCATGCCTTCAAAAATCAGGAGAGATGGCCAGCTCCAGCACACTGCAACTCTAGACAGCAGGGGGCGATCTGACTCCGCAGTCGGCCTGCAGGTCTCTGATCACACACACTCACACTCACCTGTGTCTGAACTACCTCTACCCTGAGAATACTAAGACAGAGAAAGG
Organism: Centroberyx affinis; assembly: GCF_046629955.1. Lineage (NCBI taxonomy): Eukaryota > Metazoa > Chordata > Actinopteri > Beryciformes > Berycidae > Centroberyx > Centroberyx affinis. The sequence goes on from NW_027282811.1 coordinate 70,991, forward strand.
GAAAGCGGAGGGGGAAAACTATTTGAGAGAGGGGAAACAAGAGGTGGGGCAGCTGTAAGAAAACTAAGCTGATTGAATTGAACATTCAGATGATGGGATAAGGAAAAGCGAGGTAGAGAAGACAAAAGCCTAGGTCACACTAGATGTCAGGGTGAGTCGGGGCTTTGGGGGGTGGGGGGCACTTGAACAGGCTCAAGACTGCCAACCCTGGCCCTTTTGACAAGATTTCTTCAAACATGTTTGATTTTGTCAGGCCAAGACGCACCAAGAATGAAATCTGAGAGCGATCCTGACAACAGCCAAAGGCAGTTTAGCTCAAGGGAGAAGAAAAAGAGAATTAACTGGATGAGAAGTCACTTTTAACAAGAACAACTCCCACTCAGACAGTTTACATTAGCAAGATTCCCAACTCCACTTGCTCTACTTTTGATAAATTGCTATACGTTTGGAGGAATAAATCTCATATAAAATGTGCCTGGATCAGGTATGCAGTTACAAATTAAGTAAAAGAAGTCTTGTACAAAATTCTTCATCAGTGTTAACTTTGTAATGACATAATTTCAAAATACATTTGCAATGTAAATATAAGCTGTAGCTTCTGTACCCTGAAAAACGGTGCACCTATTCTGTAGTTCACAAGCAAATTCTGGATGAATAATGGAAAACATTTTTGAATGACAGAATCAGGTAGTGTGTGATCTCTCTTCTTCGTGTGTGTGATGGCCACATTTGCCCCGTCGCCTAGTGTGAACAGCTTCCCGACGGGAAGGCCAGCAGACCAGTCGTTTAGCCTGAACTGCCCTCGCAACATTTGAGCTTCTTGTAGTGTGACCTAGGCTTAGGGTGCAAGGGAAGAGGATGAGAGTGAGGGCAGAAGGAATAGAGCAAGCAAGGGAAAGGGTTGAAAGGGTGTTTGAGTAAATATAGCTGAGGCGCTATGTCTGAACTAAAGCTAGGACTATGATAGAAGAAAAGGAAACGTCTTCTTGTGTGCATCTTGTGTGCAAATCAGCACAAGGGGAAAGTCTTTGAACACACACGCGCGCACACACGTACGGATGCATACACACACAAAGTCTGAGAGAACTCTGCTCACACACCCTGTGAAAAACCTTGTGATTGGATGGGAGGAGCTGAGGGGCAGGGCCTGAAACAGGATGCAGGTATTCTTCCTCCGTAAGATTGCGACTCCTGCCCCTCTCATGTGTTCAACCAGCACATTAAGCTCCTCCCCCTTAGAGAGTAGCCAGTCCTGCAACATTGAGTTTGCTTAGTCGTCCACAGAACTGCCCTCCGGTTGGTGGGGAGAGGGGGTTGTGGCGTCAAAGGACAGGGTTCGCCGTCTCAGCTCAACACTGCTGTCCATCAGCTGGGTTGCCATGGTAACAGGCTCCTCTCCCGGAGGCGGGCTCATCCTCTGCTTCCTGTTCCTGCCTGAAACCGGAGACACCGATTGGCTGAGACGGCTCCTGTGCTCCCCGGGGCCGGGAGTAAGGTGTCTGCTTTTGTGTGAGGAGCTCGGAGAAACTTGTGTCTGTGAGTGTGTGCGAACAGAACTGTTAATGCGACTGACTTCCTCGTCGGCGTCGTCTAACTGGGGGCCGGGGTCAGAGCCGGGGCTCGGGCCCGCCGCTCTGGAGGTGAAGAGCCCGGGGCCGGCTGACAGCGCTGCTTCAGGACCGGGAACCTGCAGACTGGACATGCTCTGGGGGCTGACGGGCCTCATCTCAGCGTCTGTCTCTGCCTGTGTATGACAGATGGTTTGTTCGGGTATAAGTTCTCGTCCGGTGGCCTCGCTGTGGCTCCGGCTGTGGCCTCTGCATGAGATCACCCTCTGGGGGTTTGTATATTTCAGCGTGTGTACGCTGGAGGAGCGCTGGCGTCGGGGGCTGGCAGAGACCGAGGGCACAGCGAGGTGGGACTCCCCGAGATCGTCAGCTGAACTGCAGCTCTGATCCAGTGAGTCATACCGCACAGCCTCCTGCAGACGGAACATATGCATACACACACACACACACACACACACACACACACACCCACGCACAGTTTTGATTGTATAATGGACTTGGGTTGTGTAAAGTGTGACAACATGTTATTCAACATGCTATATGAATAAGTTTGATTAATTAGTGTGAATAGAATAGAATAGAATAGACGTTAACATACCTGTCTCCTCAACTGTCTGCTGGCAATGCGGAAGGATCCTGGTCTCTGTGGGATTGAACTGTCTGGAATATAGGAGGGGCTTAGTTTGTTTCTATCTATACTGTCTTCAGGACTGAGCCAATGCGGAGACTGCCTGCTGGCGCTGTGGGTGGGACTCAGTGAGGACCGTCTGTCTATACTGTGGGCAGAACTAAGTTTCGGTCTGTCTCTGTTGTGCTCTGGATTAAGCCTGTATCCATCTATACTATGGGCAGAAATTAGTTTAGGTCTGTCGGTGTTGCAGTCTGGATTAAGCCGGTATCCATCTATACTATGAGCAGAAGTAAGTCTGTGTCTGTTTATGCTGTGGGCCGGACTAAGCCTGTATCCATCTATACTGTGAGATGAGTTAAGCCGATGTCTGTTTATTCTATGGGCTGGACTAAACCTGTATCCATCGATACTGTGGGCTGGACTGAGTCTGTGTGGGGTGGGTCTGCTGCTGGAGGGGGTGTGTCTGTCTAGGCTCTGCATGGGGCTGAGGTGTATGACGGGCCTGGAGCTGCGTCCCGACCCCAGTGAAGCATGGCTGAAGGAGGGCAACGCTCCTGGAACCTGCAGCAGCGAGCCGGCCCCGCTGGAGCCCAGCGACGACATGGAGCCTGGAGGTAGAGGGGCGTAGGTCAGAGACACAAAAACAGAAAAACAGAAAAATGCTACGGTATAGACCACTCAAGTGCTCATTTTCCCCAAAAATGTACAACTTCTTTCAATTTCTGGATCATAAAAGGAGTTTGTCTATGGATCAAATGAATGGAGAATTCCTTTCTCAGTGATCAGAATTCAAGCCCTTAGTATTTCCTATGTGTGAAAAATGATAGCATTTGGTATACAATACATGGGGGTCACGCATTTCAGGCGGCTATATGAACACACTCACGTAAGAGGATGATTTATTGTGATTTTTTAAAATTTGGCTTCAAAATTCAAAAACTCCATCCTCAACACAGAGGGATACGTACTGAGAAACCCAGGTTCAAAGGAAAAAAGCCTGTGTCACCACAGACTCCAGTAGGGACAATATTTTAAAACCTTGTGGGTTTTTTGAATGGTGAATTTTGGCTATGATCCGGAATTCTATTTTTGGGCTGAAGAAAGACGACACACTTGAGTGCTCTATTGTTAAAGCCTTTAACAACAGGGCCTCTTTGGGCCTTCCACACCGCATCTCAAATGCATAGTGCATAGTCATCTATCCGATCTCTGAAAGCAATAATATTTATAACAATTCATTTTTGTCTGTACTATAGTAAAAAATAGCACTATTCCCTAATTTGGCTGTGACGGTAAAACTGGTTACCTGAGTAGCTATAGCCGGAGTAGGCCTCATGGCCAATGGGAGGATAGGGGGAGCATCTGAGTGGCTGAATGTAGCTGTCGCTAGGGAGAGAAAGCATGCGTCCCATACTCAGCAGGTTGCCATGGGAACACTCCTCTTCCTCAATCTGCACCTGCCACCAAACACATAAGATCATCATCACTGTCACCGTTATTATCACCTCCACTCCCTTACACACAAATAAACACACACACACACACTCTCTGTCAGTACCTGGGCAGGTGTGTCTACATTTGGCCCTTGGTCTCCGCCCATAGACGCATTAGTGAGGCGCTGGTTGGCCTCCTCCCTCTCTCTCCTCTCATCTATCTCGTCCTGCAGCGCCTCCTTGTTGCTCTCCTCCAGGTGCTTCATCAGAACGGCCACAACCACGTTGACCAGCACAAACTGAGCCGTTAGAACGAAGGTGACAAAGTACATGGGAGAGATCAGCGGCAGGTAGGTCAGACAGTGGCGATCCTCCGGACGACAATCACGCAGTGTGTCCTGGATGGGTGAGAGGATCAGGGGGGTAAGATGAGAGGTGAGAGATAATGAAGCAATGAAGCAAATTGATGATAGAGAGAAGGGGGGCTCAGGTGATATCCTTGGGTATTTGTGCACTACATTGTACTTCCCCTCTTTTCCAACAGGGGGAGATGTTGATCCGAGCATGACAGACCTTGAGTCTCTCACAGAACAATAACACACCCTTGTAACCCTCGACTGTCAGCAGCTCTTAGTCTGTCAGGAAAAACACTGATCTGCTCTCTGCCTAATGCAACGCCTGTCTCATAACGGATGCTATGTGCCGCACACATGCACAGACACAAACATGGACTTCGGTGTGCTTCGTCCTCCCTTCATCCTCCTGGAAACTCAAAGTAAGATAGGTGTCCAAATGTGAAACACACACACACAAAAAGAGGAGAGAGAGAGAAAGAGAGAGAAATTACCTTCATAATTCCATTCCAGTTATCCCCAGTGGAGACCCTGAACAGCGTGAGGAAAGCCATACCAAAGTTGTCAAACGTAGCGTGGCGACTAAGACCCTCACATGGGTTTTCGTCCGAACACTCTGCAAAGAGGAGGAACAGAAAAAAAAAGTGTTAGATAAAAGAGAGAGGGAGGGGTGAGGAGTGGATTGGAGAGAGAGAGAGCTGAGTATAGATTAGAGCACTGATCAGAACATTGATATAATTGACATAATTAATGTATGCAACGTAACAAAATTAACGCCTGTTATGTAATTCATGGATATTTCATCAGTGTCAGCTGAGGCACACGCACGACACACGCACAAATCTGCACACACACTCACATACACACACACACACACACACGTACACGCACACACACACTAACCCAGTTTTCCAAAGAGCTCAACTCCCAGAGCAGCATAGATGAAGAACAGCAACATGAAGAGCAGACCCAGATTCCCCACCTAGACAGACATATTACATGCACACACAGATATATACAGTATATGATACATAGAAAAAACACGTATATGCCCAGAGAGACACAAACACACAAACAGATAAAAAGGGGCCATAGACAGAGACTACAAAGCTTTATTGCTCTTTGCTTAGTGCAATCTAGAACTTCAGAACCATCATGGAATCTGGAATTAAGTCATGTGGTTGTGCTCAGATTTTAGTTTGAGAAACGTTTATTTACTTTTTCAGCATCAGTATCACTTCTTACCTGGGGCAGAGCTTGCATCACCGTGTCCAATAGAGCTCTCATTCCCGTAGCCATCTTCAACAACTTCAACACTGAAACATTGTAATGGTGTTAGCTCTCGGCAGCCACACGCTGTGTTTGTGTGCGTGTGTGTGTGTTTGTGTGTGTGTGTGTGTGTGAGTGTGCGTGTGTGTGTGTGTGTGTGTGTACCTCGCGCTATCCTCAGGACTCTCATGATGCGTATGATGGTGGGGTTGATGGGCAGGGAAGCATTCAGGTCTATCTCCTCCAGTGTGATTCCCATAATGGACAACAACACAATGGCTAAGTCCAGCTGGTTCCACCTAGGCACAAACACCACACACACACACCAGATGCACACACACACACACACACACCACATGGACCACAAACCACACCACACACACACACACGCACAGCTTCAGTGTTTTTAAGGATAAACCTGTATGTTTGTGAGTGTCTGTGTATTCGTGTGACTACCTGTCTTTAAAAAAACGCCGCAGGCCAAAAGCGATGAGTTTGAGAATGGCCTCGATGACAAAAACCAGCGTGAAGACGTAATTGCAGTACTTGAGTATCTCCTCCAGGTACTGCGGGGCACACAGACACAGACACACTAGTGCTTAGCATGGCTACTGCAGTGCAGCACTGGATGCCTCAACTACTACTGCAACTCCACTGCACATACCACTGCAAGTACCACTGCATACCGCGTCATTACTATGGTTCTAGGACAGGTAGTGGTGTTGTTGCCATGGTTACCTGTGGCTGGTTGTAGTGCTCCATGCTCATGGTGAGGAGGTTTGTGAAGATGATGATGGTGATGAAGAGGTCCAGGTAGTGGCTGGTGCACACAGTGTGGATGGTTCGACGCAATGGGGAGTAGTCTGCGTAATATGGTTTCTCCTGGGCCCCTGCGCCACACACACACACACACACACACACACACAAACACACACACACACACACACACACACACACACACAATCATTAAAATGTTTCTGAAAGAAAAAATATGGTATGGGCTATGAAGTCACTGATGAGGTAGGTGCCAGCCAGCAAGTTGGTGTGTGCGTGACTCTGCATGTGTGTGTGTGTACAGATAAAAAGTGCCACCTCAGGAATTCAATCCTATCCATCACACACACACACACACTCCATGGCACCTCAAGGTGTCTTTGGGCAGAAACCCTCGCTGTCTGCTGCCAGACAGTTAACTGACTAGGAGGAAAGCACTACTGGAGATTACACTGCAGAGAGACAGAGAGAGAGAAAGACAG
>NW_027282811.1:85000-92500 GCF_046629955.1 Centroberyx affinis
TTTTGCGGTAAAATTGAGACTGAGAACTCCCAAATTGGACCAAATGAAATAATGGAGAAGATCATTAGGGCTGCAGTGTGTGACAGCAGCAGCTGCAGTTTGAATGTCATCCCAATTAATTTAACAGTAATTTATCCATGAGAAATTTCTACTATAAAATTCTAGTAAATGAAGTACCATTAAATCAATTAATTTGTGTGTGCATACGTGTGTGTGTGTGTGTGTGTGTGTGTGTGTGTGTGTGTGCCTGCATGCGAGTGAGTGTGTGTGTACGCGCATGCAAGTGTTTGTCTAACCTGGAACACAGTGACAGTCGCCCAAAGCAGAGAGTCAAAGTTTTTTCTGTCAGGCAAAGTGTCTCCGCTGTCTTGTCGCAGACCAAACTTACAGCCGAACAGATGCATGCCCAGGATACTGCAAATACACACACACACACACACACACACACACACACACACACACACACACACACAGACAAATGACAAAAATTTGCATTTATGACATGATAATTTAATATGGATACTGTGCAACAGGGTGCAGTAATGCTGCCCATTTGAATAATTGCCTTTGTGTGAAAGTGATGGTAGATGTGACAACATGTCAACAAGGTCAGAGGTCAGCAGATTATAATGAGAGGGTGAGGTATAATCAAAGCAAGCAGAAGTGTTGAGAAAACGTTTTGCCCTTTAGAGAGAGAGAGGGGGGGAGAGAGAGGGGGAGAGACAGAGAGAGAGAGAGAGAGAGAGAGTATACCTGAATATGAATATGAACAGCATCAGCAGCATGCAGAAGGTGGCCACGTTGTCCATGGTCTTCATCAGCACCACCAGCTGCCTCCTCAGAGCCGGCAGGAAGCGGACCAGCTTCAGGACTCTCAGCAGACGGAAGGTACGCAGGACCGACAGGCCGCCCTCTGCCTCCCCCACTATCTCCCACACACTGAAATACACACACACACACACAGATAACAGGTTATACACACATGATGTTAAAATAACATTAAAGGAATAGTTCACCTTGAAAGAAAAATTCTGTCATTATCTTCTTGAGAAGCAATCAATACAAACTCATTTATCCCCAGTGTGATTAAACTATTTAATGGCCGTTCTTGAGGAAGTCTCTTATTCATTCTCTTCTGACTGCTACAATGTTTGAGTGAGCTTTTTATTTATTTTTAATGCTGCTCTGCGTATTGTTGTTTGTGATGGATTTTGCTGCGATATAAATTGCTCTCTGGGATTATAATAAAGACTGAACTGAACTAACCCCGGTCAGAACTCCACTGAAGCTAGCACAAAAAGACACCAAAGGGGCTTCCAGGTAGGGGAAACACTAACTTCTACTTCTTGTGTAGTGCGGCAACTGAAACAATGAAATGGCTTTCAACAGAGATACAGAATGTAGCTTGTAGTACTACATAATGGAGTGTATATGGGCCTTTTGGACTTGCAGTGCAATCGCTTAGCTACAAAACACTTTTTTTTTAAATTTTGATTGTTATTTTTCAACACAAAGATACCCCCACCACACACACACACACACACACACACACACACCTGATGATGACAATGACACTATCGAAGCCGTTGTAGGGGTTCTTGATGTAGCCAAAGAGCCCAAGGGCCAGGACCTTCAGCAGCATCTCCAGACTGAACAGGCTGGTGAACACCATGTTACTGATCTCCAAAACATCTGTCAGCTCCTGGGGCTGGGGGGGGGGCACAGAGATGGAGAGGCAAACGGAAATGAACACATAAATACAGAATGATAGACAGAGATGGACCAGCACTTTAGACCTATTGACCAATCAGAGGAAAATTTAATGCCACATCAACAGTTGTTAGGAATTAATCTCTGTGCACTCACAGAACATTATGCACAAAAAAAGACAAGACATAAAACAAAAATAATACTCCTCCCTCAATATACACTCAGCAGTCAAGTGCTTAAGCAAAGTATTAACTCATATCTAAACTGTTTGCCCATGCCAGTCAAGGCTACAATGTAGTGTGACACTTAAAACACAGGCTGCATGGACTAACAGTGTTAGGAGGAGCTGACCAGGGAAGGAGCTGACCAGGGAAGTGAATGCAGGTGTGCTTTTATCCAAAACCCTTTACAGTACCAAGAGTGCAAACATTTATAGCATTAGCGGCCCCACTGCTAATAAAGGTCCTAACCCCGGCAGTGTTAGGGTCAGCCTCCAGCCATTTACCTATAGGAACATTCACAGCCTTCCTCCACTCCAAGATTAGTCATTCAAGCAGTCATTAGTAATTCATCCAAACCTATCAGACATACTGTACAGTACATGGCCAAAAGCAATCTGCCCGTCTTCCACAGTCTATCCCTGTCTTTCAGCCAATCACAATATCAGGTCTGTCCTCCTCCTCCTCACTCCCTCCTTCTTTCGCTCTCTCTCTATTCTCTCGCTCTCGCTCATCCTGTCTGCTTTACTACACCCTGTCTCTATGCCGCTCTCTCTCTCTCCTGTCCCAGGGTCACACTTTAATTAACACTTCAGGTCTTATGAGTTTCTCCATCTCCTGACACATGCGTGCCCGCACACCCGCACACACACACACACACACACACACACCCGCACACACACACACACACACACACACACACCCGCACACACACTTACACACATTTCATGCTCCCATATGCTCAGATCAGTAGAGTGTTGATTGGAGGGCAGGTTTATTGACTCAGCCACACGTGATGATTAGCACATCCATTTTAAATGAAATAGCAGTCACACACACACACACACACACACACACACATAACCATGCACATGTACACACAAACATGTGCATGCACTTTCTGTCTCTCTCTCTCTCTTTCTCTCTCTCTTTATTTTAGCTGGTTTTTGACTAGTTAAGTGTGTGGTTTTAAACTGTCTGTCTGTGGAATAGTGTATGCTTTTAAATGGAGATAATAAAGGCCTTTTGGAATTCAAATTCTCTCTCTCCGTCTCTCTCTCTCTCTCTCTCTCTCTCTGTCACACACACACACACATACACACACACACTCACAAAGCAACCAACATACCTGTTCGTGGTACTCTATGCCCATTGACAGTGTGTTGATAAGGATGGCAATCATGATTCCTCTGTTGAAGTATCTGCTGCCAACAATGAGTTCCAGCTTGGTCTTAACTCCCGCCCAGAAGCGCGTACACAGGCTTTTCTTTGGCTCGGACACCTGTCTGTCACCGCGGCAGGGGCTGTTACAATGGCACGGACTGTTACTATGACAAGGGCTGTTGCCATGGCAAGAGTTGCTGTACCCGTGTTGCTGATCTTCAGGCTGCTCGTTGACATTTTCACTATCGCTAAGTTGGTTGTAATGGATACAATATGGGCATAGTGACGACTCTGCTGGGACTTCTCCTGGCAACGGTAACGCAGAATGCCCAGCACACACACCTGGAGAGACAGGTGGAGAAGGTTACATAGATGGAGGAGGATAAACAAACACACACATACACACACACACACACACACACACACACACACACAAAAGATATACATAGTAGATATGCTGTATTTATTGTAGACATAGTTCAGCATATTCTCTGTCTCTGTTCAGTACAGGAGAGCACCTATCTTTTCTGGCAGCAAAAACGCTGGCTGCAGTTGGGATGCTTTGTACAGACAAGGCGGTCTTTTATTAGAACAGGGGTGTGTGTGTGTGTGTGTGTGTGTGAGGGGGTGGGGGGTGGGGGGTGGGGGTTTCCACAGAAATTCATCATAAGATTCCACAGGAATTCATTAGCAGGCAACTAGGGAGGAATGCTCGAATGACATAACAACAAACACTTATCTAGCTGGAGCCGTTAGTTTGTCATCACAATTAAAACAAATGCATGTTTCACTGGAGACTGATATAGTAAATCCATTCCAGTCTTTCTTCCAAAGCCACTGGAGAAGGAGGGACGATACTGCACATGTTCCAGCATATGCAAACTCTTGTCCGCTAATGCAGAAATGTGTAGGGGCAGGGGATTCATCTCCCATAAGAGTATAACTGTCTAAAATTACAATATTAATGAATAATAATCATTATATATTATAATATTTATAACAATTAAGGAAGAGCCCTCATGAATATTCATCACTGATATCACATTTCACCATACTAGGCATGTGCAAAACGGAAGCACATGCTAAGCAAAGTTGTTTTTTACTAATTTAAAGACACTTCTGGATCTCACACCACTATTCGTAGCTTACTAAGATCTTTAACATTACGCTGTTTTGCCTAAATCAAATAAACCTGTCACAGAAAAAAAAAGATATTGGTCTAAATGTGAGACACTCTCAACTCCCAGCCAAAAAGAAGCAGTCTAATCTGCCTAATGGCATTTTCAGTGAAGATGGAAGTAGTGGGAAGTCAGACCTCACGCTTCGCCTGTATACTGTCTGATTCGTTGGTGTGTGTCTATGGAGGCCTGTAAGGACACTTTCATTGCAGATTTGCTGCAACTCACTTACTCCGCTACATACACACAAATACACATACCTAGCGCAGTGGTTTTCAACCCTTTTGACTCACAGTCCCAAAATACTCAGTACCCCCAAATAACTTTTGCTGTCACTTTTCACGGGTGTGTGAAGATTCCCAGTTACAATTCGTATTCATAATGGAAATGGTATTAGAGAGATGGTATTAACAATCGACGTTTTGCATGCCGTTTCTTTATTACTTAAATCCTTTTCAGATTTTGTTAATCAACACGCTGAAATCCTTTCATTACCCCCTGAAGCTCAGGTTGGGAAGCTCTGTCCTAGAGAACACACACACCCCTTCTCACCGTGCTCCAGCACCAGCTGCGGCAGTCTGTTGACCGTCTCCGTGGCAACCAGCCTCTTCTGGCCCCGGCCCTTTGCATCCAGGTGACTGAAGAGGGATGAGATGACGGGGTAGTTAAAAAAATGCCCTCCATTACTGACGGGAGGCTCCGACTGAGGTTGATGATGGTGGTGGTGATGATGATGATGATGATGATAGAGTTGATGAAGGTGTGAGAGGTCGTTGGGGGCGTGGCCTGAGTGCCGGTGGGCAAGGCCGTTCACCTCCCCGGCTCCACCCCCTCTGGCAGATCCACCGCCTCTGTTTTTCTGGCAAACACACACGCAGCGGCAGTGTGTGTGTGTCTGTGCGTAGTAGCGGGACAGTCTGCGCCATGCCTTGCGGCCCAGGTGCGCCAGGTAACGGATGATCTCCTCATAGCAGCTTCCTGGTTGGCTGTCGCTGGCCAGCGTCGAAGCCGATTGGTGGAGCTGGCGGGCGCGCTGCTCTGATTTCATTAAGGCGTGTTCTCGCTGCTTCGTTTCTGAAAACTGGGTTGCTATGACAACCAGGCACAGGTTGATCATGAAGAAGGAGCCCACCTGGTCACGTCAACACACACGCAAGCACACACATTACACACTGCTGTTACACACATTACGCACAATCTAGATATTACAGATATTACTCACACTCTTTCCCTTTATGCGGGAATCTATTGTGAGCCATTGTATTGTGTTATTTTGTGTTTGTGTATATGTGCTTCTTTCTCTGTCCTTCTGTGTGTGTGTGAATACTTACTATGATGAGGAAGATGAAGTAGATGAAGTTGTAGAAGGAGTGAGCATCCATGACATAGTACATGATGTCTACCCAACCTTCTAGAGTAATCACCTGCACAGAACGAACATATAACAAAAACCCAGAGCAATCACAGTAATATGTGGTGTGTAGTGAGCATATATATATATTAATAATGTACATATAAACCCTTCAAATGTATACCTGGAAGATGGCGATCCATGCATATCCAATGTTATCAAAGTTAATAGCTCCTTTGTGTGGGTTTATCTCCCCGGCTCGACACTCATTGTAATACTGGAACCAGTTCACACACGACACTGGCTCATCTGCTGTAAGTCCCATCTCTGGACGAGCCTCCTCAGCACCCAGCATGCAGGACGTCCTGCCTACGCGGCGGCGAGGCACATCAGAGCAACGAAGCATCCCGTTTTCTCTTTCGGTGGAGCAGATGAAGGGGTGGTCGTCAGAGCCATCTGGACGATAGTAGCCACTCAGGAAAGACATGTTGTATCTCCTGGAGAAGAGGGGCAGAAAGTGGACAACAAGCCTTTTAATTTCCAATTTAATTTAATTTAATTTAATAAGAATAGGTATATTAAACGCCATTCATTTACTTTTATCTAATTTAATTGAAGCTAAGTTAAGTTAAACTTTATTCTCCCCAAGGGGGAAATTCCTGTCGAACAAGCATAGCTGCTACAGAACAACACCGACATATATTCTGTACAATACAAAGAGCATCCACCAAGAGCAGTTAAAGTCTGATGGGCAAAACACTCAAACAAAACAAAACATCAAAAATGATAAAATTGCCAAGAGAAAGAATTGGCCCAAAAATGATGAAGGTGTTTCTGGGCAATTTTAGGTAAGAGTCCCAAACATTTTCAGGAAGAAATAGTGCTTCATCGATCTCCTGTTTGTTCTCAGTGGAAGCCAGGAAGACAGGAAGAAAATGTGATAAACTGAGGGGTGATAAAGGAGGAAAAGGAGGAGGTGGAGAGAGAAAGATACAGCTGAATGGAAACTGAAAGAGAGAGAGAGATAACATAAAATGCAGCAGAGAGATAAGTAGTCAGTCATTATTATCTAAGAGACACGGACGAGCAGATGTGAGGTCAGGAGGTGAGCGTGTTATCTGATGTTATGTGATATTATGTGACTCTGTGTTTGTGAGTGTGTTTGTGTGTGCGAGAGAGAAAGCGAGAGAGCGAGAGAACGCCAGCTAGTGTCAGTCAGACAGTGATAGAGCATGACATGATGGATTATGTGAGAGAGAGCGGGAGTGACAGAAAAACTCTGAAAGTTTGTGTTGAAACAACCAACTGAGCCTGAATGCCCCCCGCACACACACACACACACACAAGCTCACACACAGAAAGCCAAGCTTAATCACAGATTAATCACTTAGCCCACTTAATCCTTTGATTTGTGAGTTCTCCTAACACTGATTGTGTCTCTAAAGCCGGGGTTCCAGTGGGAAAGGCAATAACAATGCTTACTGCCTCAGGAACAGAGGAAGCTGATTGGGGAAGATTAACAGACAAGACCAGACTACTGGTCATATTGATCACCTCTTAGTAATAATAGGTGGGTTAAAGCACCTAATCAGTAATGAGCAACAAACAAACATTTGACATGGGCTTCAGAGGAATGAAGCCACTGTAGCTCCCCAAGGCGGACTGTTGTTGTGAAGTGTGGCGGTTGTGATATCCAGCGGTTACTACGGTGACTCACATCTTGATGTCTTCTCCCAGGAAACAGCGGTTCCTTAGTAGCCCCGCCCACAGCTGCACGCCGACGATGCCGAAGATGAAGAAGACAAAGAAGCACAGTGCCAGCACGTTGCCCAGCATGGGAAGCGTATCCAGGAGCAGGGTCACCAGGATACGCATACCT
>NW_027282811.1:97500-102500 GCF_046629955.1 Centroberyx affinis
TCTGCATGTTTGTGTGTTTGATTATGAATGTGACTCAGTCTGTATGCGCATGTGTAATATGTTACATTAAAGAAGCAGCATGACTATCAGAGGCAGAGCTCAGCACTTCACAGTGCGAGAGACTTTGTTCCACACTTAAAAGTAATGTTGCTTCTCAAAGCACAGGGAAATAAATGGAAATGAATGTAGGTTGGAAGGAATGAAAGGAAGGGAAAATGTTATACGGTAACAACAGACAACCTTGTTTGAGATGTTTTGTCTTCTTGTTTCTATCCGATGCTGGTAGATTTTTACATGTAGTGGTATAAAGGATGACGACAGAGACTGGGATAAGTGAGGAGATGCTCAGAGGGGGGAAGTGGAAGGGAGGAGACAGGATATTAATTTGTAATCCGTATTGAGTGCAAAAAAAGGGAGAAAGCGAGGGTGACCCCAGGCAGAATGGGACTCGCAGCTCCTGGGGACTGCACCCCCCCCCCGGCGCGCTCGCATTAATGTCCCTGTTAAACAATGTCCACCCACATTAATTCCCCCTCAGAACACACACACTAAAGCACGCACACACACACAGAGACTCCCACACACACACTCACACACTATAAATAAATATAGCGCACTAAACTGGACACATGCCAATAACTGTGCAGTATGCATTCGCACAGGCAGACAGACAGACAGACAGACACGCAAGCACACACACACACACACACACACAAACAAATACTGCAAGCGGAAGTAACCAGGCCGTCAGGGCAGTGCTACACTGTTGCCAAGCAACCAGGTGATTCCTCAGAAAGAACTTCTCCCTGGGAGATTCCCTCGTTTGTGTGTAAGGGCATTCACTTGCTAGTGTGCGTGGGTGTGTGTGTGCATGTGTGTGTGTGTGTGCATGTGCATGTGCATGTGTATGTGTATGTGTATGGGTGTGTGTGTGTGTGTGTGTGTGTGTGTGTGTGTCCAGTGAGTGTGTAAGTGCTGACACAGTGAGCGTACAATGTTCTGGGATGCGACCATGGTAACAGCCCAGCAGGCTACAGGAGAGCTTGGCTCATGGCATTTGTAGTTTTTTTTCCTCTTGATGTAGCTTTTATTTATTCAGCAATTATGTATTTATATTTTATAGAGTACACAGAGTGCTGACAGTGGCAAATACCCGCAGACGTGCACAGACAAACACATGCACCCATGCAACGATGCACGCACACACAGAAATACACACACTCACACATAGAGTCATAAGCAGTGGAAAATATTCAATTTGGAAAGCCTTGACAAATCCCTGAGGTGTTGCTGACGTTTATGCATGCTTCTGAGTATTCAGAACTACACACAAAGACACACACACACTCAAGCGCTCACAACTACACCCATATACACACACACACACACACACACACACTCCGACACTCACACCTTTACGCCTAAAGCAGAGGTAGGGAGAGGTTAAGACTGCGAGTGAGAGACAGGGAGGGGAATGTGAGGTGAGACGATGAAGAGAGAGGGGGAGAGAGGTTGGGGAGGTGACGTGAGTCTTGACTATTTGTGACTCCTACTGCTGTATAAATGGCGGCCGGTAACAATGCCACTGACAGGCAGCTGTAACCCTGGAGATTCATTAGAGGCTGTCACTATGGAAACCTCCAATCAGGGAAAAATTTTAGCCATCTTTTCCCACAGTTAATGGACCCAGGAAATACCTGAGGTCCTCCGAACACACACACACTAATACACACGCACGCACGCTCTCTCTCTCTCTCTCTCTCTCTCACATACACACACACACACACACACACACAGTACTGGCCCGTCCTCCTGTCTCCCTTGTGTTTACCCCAAAGTAAACATAAGCGCAAGGTGCCTTGTAGGTACAATGGCTTTGAGAGAATACAGAGCTGAAACACAAACAGACAATCTCTCTCTTAACCCCCCCCCACACACACACACACACACACACGCACACACACACACACACATACATAAACAGACACACACACACACACACACACGTGTTCCCAGTGCTACAGGCACACTCCCAGAAGTGCAGGATATGGGTGGCAGACGGCTCGCAGGCACCAGGACCGGGGCGGGCTGGTTTGGGTCAGAGCCAAGAGAACCACTGGCGCTAGAGATGGGTACGGCAGCTCCTCCTCCTCTTCCTCCTCTTCCTCCTCCTCTTCCAGCTCTCTCTCCTCTCCCTGCACAGACACATGCACCTTCTCCCCCTCCTCCTCCTCATCCCCCTCCTCCTCCTTTGGTCCTCTCGGCTGCTCATGCAGGTCTGGCTCTTGTCTGCCCGTCATGACCGTGCTGTGAGCGGCTTGAACCTAAAAAAAAAAGGGTGGAGGGCACCGGCACACTGTTCAGGACACAGCAACATATACATGCATGTGTGTGTGTGGGTGTGTGTGTGTGCTTGTGTTTGTGTGTTCACTGCATTGCCTGGTGGCTAGTAGCTCTCAAAACAAATTGGAGCCACTCTGTGACTGTCAAGCCTTCCATCCTGTCCACAAGACCTTGCGTACCCTCTACCCTCCAGCAAAGCTACATGGAAAAACGCTAAAAACGTTCTCCGTTTTTTTTCTCAGAGCGACCGTCAGAAGAGCAATGACAGCCAGATAACAGTCCTGCACAGGCAACGTAGCTCTAAATAACTGAGTACTACTAGATGTGAGTAAAGGTGCACACACGCAGCCAACGCGGACAACGGGAAGCACTTAGGCCCCTCCTTTATAATCCGACAGCCATACAACTCTATGATGATGACAACAAGTCATTACTGCTGAGGCTTTTAATCCAGACTGGTTTCAAACAACCCTTCAATCTGGACATTGAGGAAAAGTAGCTTAGAATGCTGCTTCATATTGCTATGGAGAGAATGGTTGTCATACTGTTTGGATGTACTGTCAGTTATGGTTCCAATGTCTATTCTCATTAGCAATACATTTCCAATCATAACTGTATTGTTTTTGTCATAAAACATGAGAAAACATACTTTGTTCTCCTTCTAATTTTAGCACGCTGAGTAATTGTTTTTCCTTGAGCTATGCTTTAACATATGAAGTCATGACACACAGCATTATTATCTGGATAGAGTTGTTCATATTCACTAATACTGATTGGACTGTCCTAGACTAAAGGAATAACAAATAGGAAATGTCACATTGAGTGGTATTCTCCTGTTAAATGAGCAGCATGATCACAAGGATGTGCTCAGTCCATATCTTTAGATTATTTTACATTTTTCATTGCATTTTCTGCTTTATTGGGCAGCAGTATGCAGTGGAGAGTGGCAGGAATAGATGGGAGGGGGAGCATGTGACACAGTCCACACGAGTACACAGCAAACGCTTTACACTGATCCAATGTGTGCCCGTTCCACTGCTTATTGATCCCAAGAGATTCTGGCAAACTTATTCTTAATTCTGCCAATTTGTTATTGTAATTTGGAGCATGAATAGGGTTTTAAGAACCAACAAGGTGAAGAATCAAGACAGTCAAGGTTAACAGAGGTCTGGGCCAAACCACATGAGTCCATAGGCATATAGGCCGACACTGTGAAAAGACAACAGGACAGCTGGCATGCAAATTCAAATAATCACAGCCTAGAATGTGTGTGTGTGTGTGTGTGTGTGTGTGTGTGTGTGTGTTTTATGAAAATAATGAGATTGAACCTTATTTACTGTGTATTTCCATTATGGGCATGTAGCCTACATTGTTCCTGGAGTGTACTTCCAGGGAACACACACACTGTCATGTCTCCAAAGGCACTGCCTCACAGTTTAAAATCCTTTGTTGTGATTCAGTATTAACTGTGGGAATGAAATCATTTAACCATTACAATCAGAAAAGTCATTCAACACAGTTAAATCCCACTGATGAGTCTAACGCATTTCAAACATTTTAAAAACTCATTACGTACCTCTATTGCCAAAGGCAATATGGAAATAAAATCACCCTATTAAATTTCAAACCGGAATCACAACAAAACATATTCGTACCTCAATTAGACCGCTGAAACCCATTCACTCAATTCTATTCATACTGTGCACGCAATCACAAATGCATAAATTGCTCAAAATTACTTCCACACATTTAGAACACTGTCTGCCTCGTTTAAACAAAACCAGAGCAAACATAAAATCTCCAGCAAATGTGTCATTTTTCAGTATAAGCGTTATAGTCTACTGAAGGCCAACCACTAACCAACCGGACGACATCTATTCAGCTATAGCATTCCCCATGCAGCCCCACTTTGGCTCAGAGATCCCTAACGAAAAGGAAAAGATACCTTTTAGAAGGATACGCTACTATAACATATAATAGCAAAACTAGAAGTCTGATGAATATTATAAGAATAGGCCAGTGATACCATATGAGATAAAAAAAACAAACATAAAGTACAATAAGGTCACCAACTCATTATTGAGTACCACAGACACACTATAAGTACCTATAAGTATATTATAGTGATTTTTCGTTAGGGAAGACACATCACCAACTACAACGTAGGCAATCTGGGTATTTTCTCATGTGCCATGAGGATTCACCCAGACCAATTCCCGGGACACAGGAGCAAAGGAAGAGTCAATTATAACACGAAAGACAAAAACTTTGCCTGCCGTCTTTACCGGGGAGCAGCGTCCATCCACCAGCTTCACTCACTCCCGGTCCGTCGTGCGCCCGGAGCTCCGGGAGCCCCGGTACTCCATCTGAGAGCAGCCCGCTGGTCCTCTGCCTCCCCTCTCCGCAACGAGCCCCCCCGTCGATATCCCAACTCAGTCGCTCAGTCGGGAGGATGGAGAAGAAGAGCGAGGGAAATGTCGCAGAAGTTTTTTTTTTATAAACGGAGAAAGTGAAGTTAAAGAAGACTGGCTGCTCCGCCGTGCGCCTGCGTCCCCTCCGCCGCTGGACGCGCTCTGCGGAGCCAGGTACCGGAGTTCAGGCGCACCGGGGAGGGGGGAGAGCTGCGTCAAGCCCGCCAGAGGCAGCCAGGGTACGGC